>NW_015387503.1:0-26220 GCF_001527695.2 Protobothrops mucrosquamatus | reverse complement strand
ATTAAACAGCACTGATTATTGTGGCCTTTTTTATTTTATTTAACCTGTACACTACTTTATTTATAAAATGCATTTAAGATCACATATGAAGAGTGAGTCTGCACATCTCTTCACTGGTGAAATGTATAAGTTGTGGAGTGTTTATGGGAAATGTATTGTGTGAACTGGAATAAAAGGGTGGAAGAATAAGAAATTCCAAATTGTTTTCATTGAGGTCCAAGAGCATAATGAAGTTACCAGCTGAAATTAATATTCTTTCTCCATGGGAATAATAGGAAGCAGTGCATTTTTAATGAGAAAACCCCTTTTGACCTCCTTCAGCATCCGGGTAGGGATCCAGGGATAAAAGAATAGGAAATGCTAGATCACTTTTCAGGTAGATGTTGTCACCGTATAACAAATGAAATGCATCATGCAATGTTTAAGCAGAATAAATTGGAAATTGCATTTGTCTTTTCAACACTTATTTTATTTATTTTAAAAAATTATATGTTCATCCATCTTAAGCAATTCTGGATAACTCACAATAATAGTAAGTATTGTTCTGTTTTTCTAACAACCCTTCAGGGAAGCATTTTTATCATCTGGAAATGTTTCTGCATATCAGAGTATTACGGACAACATTTACCACGCATTGCCTCCCATGAGTAATGTGGTTTTTGGAAGTGCATTTGCTTCTCAACTCCAAATTCCACAGCTATTAGATCCACATGGGCAGAGAGTGAGTAAAGTAGCTTTTTCAAGATATATTTGTGTTAACTTCTAAGACATCTTTCAGAAACATTTATATCTCACCTATTCTCCAAAGAATTCTGTTCAGCATTTAACAATTAAAAACAGCTGAAGTGCTTTTCTTCTCATCTGTACCAAAGGCATATATAGAAGGTACAAATATGAATAGTGTGGCTCTTAAAATGAAAAGGTTCAGGCAAATGTCTATTGCAGGGGATTAATGTATCTTTCTGATCTACTTTTTTACAGTCTAAACAATATTGTAATTAGCAATTTTTGGTTTTACTAGTAATGATAGAATTCATAATTTCAGCAGAGGACTACACAAATCTGTGGAGAGGAGCTTTTGAGCTAAAACATTTGACAGTATTCAGGGCAGTCAATAGATTTCTTTCCATGATAGCTCTGTACTTTGAGGAACTCATGTTTCAGCATTTTCCTATAATAAAAAATTGTGGTCTTCAACACTGTAATATGGGCGGTGGTAAAACTTCAAGTCCACACATAAGTCTTTTCTGTCTCTCTATGTATGTGTTTGTGTGCCTTCAAGCCAGTGTTGACTTCTGGTGACTGCCTGGACAAGTCCCTGCAGTTTTCTTGGAAGATTTCAGAAGTAGTTTTGGTGTTCTTGGTGCTCTCTGAGCTTGGTTGTTTTCTTGCAGATGTTTCCTTAGTCAATGAGGTAACATCTAGTTACACAACTGTGTTCCCTAGATGGGTAATAAAATGGCTGCAAGAAAACAACCAAGCTCAGACAGTACTAAGAACTCCATGGTTGAACCCTGAGCTACAAATATTCTCTCCTAGAAGTGGGTTTTTTCCATTGCTTACTTCTTAGGGCTGAGAGAGAAAGACTGGCCCAATGTCACCCGAATGGCTTTGTGGCTAAGGTGGGACTAGAACTCACAGTCTGTAGTTTACTGCCTTAACCATTCCACCACACTGGCTCTATACATAAGTCTTTAACTTGTTTTGTTTGTAACCCAAGAGCTGGTCTTGACAACCTATGAGACTTATGTAAAGTCTCTTCCCCATGTGCATATCAGTTTTCCTTTATTATTTATTTATTTATTTATTTAATTAATTAATTAATTAATTAATTAATTCATTGACCACCCATCTTACCACCAAGTAACTCTTTGACCAGGAGCCCAGAAAGCAGACTTTTGTCAGATTCCATAGGGACCTTCTTGCTCCATCTTGCATGGAAGAGCAGTGCTTGGCCTTTTGCCACAGCATGGAGGTAGCAACTTGCCTAATCTGCCTGCCTTGCTCACTCTGAGTCCTGAAAGCTTGAAGATTTTCTGCCAGGTTGGGGATGGATGTCTCTTTCCATTCATGGAGCACTGGATGTGAATTTAATAACTTTCAGGCTAGCTGAAACTCATTTTTTCAGGAATATTATTCTCTTTAATGTTAATAGCACTTACATGATGAGAAAAAGACAAGGCAAGGAAATTTCTAAAATGATAGTAGCTGAAGATGAAGAGCAAATGGAACAAATTATGCCCACATAGGGATTTTCACTGTGACAATAAGGGTGTGAAGCATCTATAGTGGGGTTTCCCCCCCCAGAACTTTACTGTTCCTTTTTTGCCCACACAGATCATTGATCAATGCACACTTCTGTCAATTAAGCTGGACTTAAGGATATTAGAGGTAGGATACATGTGCCTGGAACTTAATATTAGAACTCTGCAATTATCATTCCTTCTTTTAGGCATTGATGTTTTTTCCATGGAGGACGTTCCTAGCAAAAGGAGGTCTATTTCCTGACACCATAAGCAACCTAAATCCCATACATGCTAGTATGCAGGTATGAGGCTTTTATTTCTTAGTACATCTTGGATTTCTTTGGATTGTCAACACTATGCAGATGACACTTTATTGCACCTAGAACAAATTATATTGCCATATCTGAATTAAACACATTGGTAACATACAATCATATTTCATGCCCTAGTATGACTTCTTAGATGAATCAATGATTGATTTACTTTTGTCAAAATCCAATCAAGTTCTGAATTCATCTCATCTTTCCTAGTTATGTCTATGTAGTCTGAGCACTGAGGATCAAAAAGTAGCTCATGGAGAGCTGATTGGGATACAGTTTGTAATGGAAGATGTTCTCTGGGATTCCGAAATTCTGACTGACCACCAAGAAGTGCAAAAACCTGTAAAACAGGTAGAATTGTGCATAAATCTTGTTCTGTTTTGTTTGGGGCTGACCACATTTGCATTTAGCAATAAATAAAAAGCTTCAACTCTGCCATTCTTTTATTTCTTGCATTAATTACATGATAAAATTGTTCAAGTTCCAGAAAAATTATGTGTGGCAGCTTTTGCTAGAATGTATCATATTATATAACTGAACGGTAGCATATCTTTAAATGACTTCATATCAGACTTGACTTTTTTTTAAAAAAAAATCCTGAACTACCATGTCAAATACAGTATCAGTCACTTATAGACTAGAGACTATCAGTGGTCAGTAACAGGCAATTTTTATATAATTTACTCAGAAATAAGAATAACCGAGGAATCCTTGGTGCTCTCTGAATTTGGTTGTTTTCTTGCAGGCATTTCATTACCTAAATTAGGAACATCAACAGTGCTAAGTCTTTCCTGCAAGAAAACAACCAAGCTCAGAGACCACCAAGGACCCCCCCCCCCCATTTCAACCCTGAGCTACAAATATTCTCCTTTATTGGTTTAAGAATAACAGGATGAAAAGTCTTCAATTGTTAATTCACACAATGTATATGTTGAGGTCTTTTGACACTGAGTATTAATGTGGACTGACATAAACTAGCTGTAGATTTAAATCGTTTTCTCAATTTTTTGAATTTGTTACATGGGCAAAAATGTGCTTTTGCAGCTCTGTTAAAATCTCTTTCTAAAAATGATCTTGTATTTTCCAATCATTGTTTCCGCAGGTTTCAACATCAACGGCTGAAGCAAAAGGAAAAGCTTTAATAGCACCACCTGATACAATGACCTCATATGCTTTGCAGAGATCATATCTGATACGATGGAAGCAACTGGAAATGTTAAAGGCAGAATGGGGAAGACTTAAATTGAAAGTTGAGGATATCAACACAGTTCCTCTGTATAAGCAATTTTCTGAATTGTATGAGTAAGTTACATCCTAGTGTAAAAATATTTTTAATTTAGACATTCGGTCACATTAAATCTCAGTAGTGCAGATTAAAAATAAAACAACATTTCATTTTCCTGTTTTCCTTGTTAAATTTAATTTGAAAACAAAGTAAGTTTAACAACAAACAATATGCATCCTTATTTATAAATAAGAACATAGAAAAATTGATTTACTTTTCCTCCTTGAAATTCCATGTTAAAAAAAATCAGAATATACCCAATCATATATTTAATCTATTATACTCACCCCATCTTGGAAATGATGAAATATTACGTACTGATTGTGATTGTAATGGAAAGTATTCATAAACCGCATCCCATTGTTTTCACAACTTTATGAGGTGGGTAAACAAGGAAGTGATATGATTAAATTCAGTCGTAAATGTTTATGGTATCTTTCCTAAGTTATCTAAGAACTGTGAATAAAGCCAGTAGACTTCTGGGTGCAATTCAAAGTCCTGGTCATTAGCTATAAAGCTCTCCAAAGCATCTCTCCAGTTGTTTCTATCCATCCAGAGTTGATATACTTCAGACCTCTCCCATAAATGGCTGGGATTGAGGAAGCATGGTTTATCACTGCCCTGCCCTGCCCTGCCCTGGGGACCCCATCAATCCTAGATACAAATGGCGCCTATTCTCCTGGGGTTCCACAAAGCTTTTAAAATCTGGTCTGTTCCAGCTCTGACATTAATGATGTATCTTTAGGGGCCCTCTCATATTTGTATGGTTTATTGTTCTGGTTGCTTTAGTTTAGGCTCCCTGTTTATATGTAATTATTTTTTATTGTTTTCTGAATTTTGTTAGGCACCCAGAGTGTAATGGAATGGATGGTTATAACCCTATACAGGGTTGAACTGTAGAGTTCTTGGTGGTCCAGTGCAGTTGCATTGATGATGTTACATAACTGGGAAATGAAACTTCTGCAAGCAAAGAGTCCAACTCAGCACCAAGAACTTTGGAATTAAAATTTTAAATTTAGTTCCATTGCTTTAGTCACTTGACACTGAATGAACAAGCAAATTGGAAATATTCTTTTCATTATCAGTGGCATTGTCAATATGAACAGAAGATATTTATAAATATTGCTATCATTTGAGATCGCTGAAAAGTTATTTAACAAAAGGACCCATGTGTGGAGATATATCTTTGCATTTTTTTTAGAGCTGAAATCTTACGTGCTGCAATGAGATCCATAGCCAGACATTGGGGTATAGAGGATGAGTTTGAAGAATATGGCACCATCCAATCATGTTCACTCTTCCCTAGAGAAGTTTCAAAAATTGATATAATAACACATCAGGTAAAATAGATATGGCAGAGCAAAATAAGAGATTGGTATTTGTTCATTAAAATATATATATCAAGGATATTTTCTCTAACAAATTAGAAGATGTCTATCTCTAGCCAGATTTTATTTGAATTTCCATATGAAAATATAACAACGATTGTGTTACAATTATTGTTTTATACTGTTATGTTCCCTTTCCCTATTTACATTTTAATTTAATTTAAATCTTGTGAGGCAGGTTGAACAGAGACAGCATCTATGATCATCCAGTAAATTCCATGACTAACTTATGGTATGCATTATTCCTTCTTTGGGAGGCAAGTCAATTTTACAACTGGCAGATAAAATAAAATTTTATTAAAGAAAAAATTAAATTTCTCTCTTTTAAAACTTTAAATATTAAAATGTAAACATTAATTGTTGGTAGAGAAAACTTACAGAGCTGCTCAAGCAGCAACAAATAACAAAAATACAGAAAAATATATAATATTCCAGACAGCCACAAGATAGCATTGTTCAACAAACGTGTTGTCTGAGTTTACATTCACTAATACAGATTTAATTACTAATCCTTTGTTCTTTCTTCTAGCCATTGATAAAATAAGTCCCAAGTTTGATAATATTCCGTTTCTTCTTTTTCTTTCAACTTCAAAGTCAGTCTATCCATCTCCACACATTCTAGTATTTTTTTTAATTATTTCTTCATCTGATGGTATTTCTTCATTTTTCCAATACTATGCAAATATAATTCTTTCCGCTGTTGTTACATGTAGAATCAAATATATGCTTTGTTTATCGGTCTTTTCTGGCATTATACCTAATTTAAAAAGTTCAGGTTTAAAATCTACATATTTTCCCAACATCTTTTCTAGCCACGTATGTATTTTTTTCCAATAACTCTTTGTTTTGGCACACCAAACATGATAATAAGTACCTGACTTGTGTTTGCATTTCCAACATCTATTAAAAAATGTTTTTAAACATTTTTGCTAATCTTGCTGGTGGCAAGTGCCAAGAACAGATCCTAGTCTTAATCAGCCTCTCAATGGCTTTTCCCAAGTTTGCATTTGATTTAAAAAGGATCACAGGAGCTATCTCCAGCAGAAATGGCCGGGATTATCTACCTTTCTTTAAATGACAGCCATTTGTAATTGTGTACGTGTGTACTGAACATCTGTCCATAAAGTTGCACTCTGACATGCGGGCCAAATGCATTCCCAACAGATACTATTATAATTTCTACATGCATTCTTGCTTCATTATTTAATGTTATTTTCCATAATAAAAATAATGTATTAGTATATTGTATTTGGAGAGGGCAAAGCTTCCTTTTTTTTTATAAATCTTGCAACTTCATAACAAATGTATTCCTTTGATTCCTGTTCTGCCTTCTTATCCTGAATAGTGTATAAAAACTAAAACAGACATATGCTATTGGGCCACTTCACCTGATATTGCCCGGCAGCCCTTTGATCATAATCTGCCCACAAAGATATGGCGGTTTGCTTTGTGCTTTTCCTGTTGCCAGGAAATACAAAAACAAGTTTGTTAGAGGCAGCTATGTCAATCAGTTCTGGAAAAACCAATAAATAACCTCATGGATTCTTAAAGATTAGTAGGTCTGTTATGAAATAAATTTGGTTGACAAGTTTATTTAATCAGGTAGGTAAAATGAGGAAGTAGGTGAAAATTGCCACCTTGCTGACTGTGGAAACCTGAGACAATTTTTTGGCCAGAAAGCTGGTGGGGAGGAATCATAACAGGCTACTTCAGGAACTTTCTGTTATATTTATCAGAACAAAGCACTCATTTGGGTGAGCTTAGCCCAGTCACTCATTCATAGCCCTATGAAGAAGGCAATGCAAACTACTTCCAAAAATCTTGCCAAGAAAGCTCTGGGATTAGTCCAGGCCATAACTCAAAATATAACAGCACAAAAGAAGCAAACAAAGCATCAGGAACATATATATCATTTGTTTGAAAACTTAGTTTCATATACTGTATATGAAAGGCTTTTGGGGTTTTTTGCTGATGTCCTGTTAAAACAACCTCCTTTTGTTTTGTGAATGTGAAGAAAATACCTGCCAGCTACAGCTTTATAAATATTAATTTATAACAAATCAACATTACCGTACTATTTAAAAGGTGCTGTGATTCATTTGATTATTTTTAGTTGACTAGTTATTTGAATGGGTTTTTTTTAACTTACAGTATTAATCAAACATTCATGGATAAAAATTGTAGTAGTCCTTGAAAAACTCGTTCAGTTTAAAATTTAAAGTACTCACAGTACTTTCTAAATCAATTTAGTTGCTTTCGATAAAAGAATTTATTTTTTTTTTGCTTTTCTTCTAGTTTCAAAAACTTTTGGAAAGTTTAGAAATGCATATGATCCATGATGTACAAAAGAAAATTAACAAAGAAATAACGCTCGTTTTATCTGAAAAAGCAAGAGAAGAGAGACACCTCCCCACAGGTAACAACTGAAAATGCTTCAAATTCAGCACAGATCTTCAGGTTTGGTGTTAACAAAGAGGACTCAGCATATGCTGGGAGAGTCCTGGGATCCACTCCACTCGACAGACCATTCATTTTTAGTACAGGTAGCCTGTGACTTATGACCACAACTGAGCCCAAAATTTCTGATGCTAAGCCAGATGGTTAAGGGAGTTTTGCCCCATTTTATGACCTTTCTTGTCAGGGTTGTTAAGTGAATCATTACAGTTGATTTAGTAACAGTTATTAAGTGAATCTGCTTCCCCATTGACTTTGCTTGTCAGAAGGTCACCAAAGATGATCACATGACAACGGCAACTGTCATAAATATGAACCAGTCGCCAAGCATCCAGATTTTGATCATGTGAATATGCTTCAATGGTCGCAAGTATGATAAATGAGTCACTTGTTTTCAGTGCAGTTGTAACTTCAAAGAATTATTAAACGAACGATTGTAAGTGGAGGACTACCGTGTACTTTTAGTCCACAAACTCTGAGCAATCATTCTTCTTGTTTCCTAATGAATTTTCCTTTTCCTTGTTGGATTTGGCAGTGGAGGGTTTATGTGTATCTAACTATGCACACAGACCTAGCTGATACATTTATGTAAGAAACATCCACTGCCTCCAAGAACAAGTTTTGCTTTATGAAACAAAGACAATGGGGAAAAGAGAGGAAGAAAAGAATAACATGATATGCATGGAAGTTTCTGTCAATATGGAAACTTTTTCCCCCTAACAATAATTGTGGTACTGGGCACGAGGCACAATAACTGGGAGGGTGCAATTTCCCTGGGGTTTGAGAAGGGAAGTGTCACTTCTTCATGTTCCTTATGAAAAATCCTTGCCCTTCCATTTTTAAAAAGCAGTCATAGCTGGTGTGGTCCATATTTCATGGATTTGAATTTTGCTGATGCAGCTCTTTTGTTCACTCTTTCAGAACTCTGGAAGCATCACAGCATACAAGAAATGTTCTCTGTCACAAGGCCTGAAATAGTTGTATCATTTATACAGAGGCTAATGGAAGATCATCAAGAAATCAATGCAGAGGTGCATATACTACATCAGCTTCAACTAGTAGAAGTTCTCAAGTGTTTTGCTTCAGATTTGGCTTTTCATGTGTCTGAATTAAAATCATGGTGTTAGATGCAGGTGATAAATCTTAGGATTTTATATAAGCAGTACATCTAATTCACTATTAATGAACTGTGGAGGAAGCACTAGTGGAAACCAAATTTACCTTTGTATCTGTAGAAACACAGAGTCAGTTTGGTTTAGTGGTTAAAGCACCTGGCTAGAAACCAGGAGACTGAGTTTTAGCTTCATCTTGAAAGTCAGCTGTGTGATTTTGGACCAGTCACTGTTTTTCAGCTCAACTCCCCTTACAGCAGGCATGTCAAACTGCCGACCCGTGGGCTGGATGCATCACGCCGAAACCGCACCCCATTGCCGGCAATGGCGAAAAAGTCGTGATACATCGCGCAACGTCGCAAGTTTGACATGCCTACCTTACAGAGTTGTTATGGTGGGGAAAATAGGAGGAGGAAGGAGTATCATGTCAGATTGTTGCACTCAGTTACTTACAAAGTAATAATGGTGAGATAAAACAATCTTAAACAGCTTTATTTTCTGATTTTATTTCCAGATTATCTTTCAAAAGGACCATTTTAAAAAATGCCTCACCTTTCTAGCTTGTGATGTCATGGCCAGAGAACGTAGCAACTACGAAACTTACTCCATGTTTTACGAAAATCTGCTCCGTCAGCAACATCAGCTATTGTATCAAAAAGAACAGGTGTTCTTCTGCTACTGATTCTATAACGGGGAAAGGGGGAAGTGATTCTTCATTTCTTTTAAAAAAAATACAATGCTTGCAAATTACTGTCCTGAGCACAGAGAAAAGTTGGTAGCAATTTCTGAAAGGCAAAATTAGTTTAAAGCACATTTCCGTTCTGTTTCAGGAAATGCACGTCATAGAAGGCAACACCGAAACTGTTGATGTGGATCTGAGTCAAGTTAGTGGTTATGACTTTGGTGCTTTTAT
Organism: Protobothrops mucrosquamatus; assembly: GCF_001527695.2. Classification (NCBI taxonomy): domain Eukaryota; kingdom Metazoa; phylum Chordata; class Lepidosauria; order Squamata; family Viperidae; genus Protobothrops; species Protobothrops mucrosquamatus. The sequence goes on along the minus strand of NW_015387503.1, from coordinate 16,502 downwards.
GCAGGGAGGTCTATGAATGCCTCCTGGGGCCCTAATGCTCTGAAGACTTATTTTGAATGATTGCGTTTACCAATAAAATCGTAACTCATTGCTTCTACCTGTTTTATAGATAGCTAGGCTGAGTCATGAGATGATTCTGGAAATAACTGCTCTGCGAGCCAAACTTACTGATCTACAAAGAGATGATCACACAACCAAAGAGAAGATAAGAAAAGAAGTTCAAGAGGATTATGAAGCATTGGTACAAAATATATTTTGGGTGTGTCTGCAAATAAAAGTAGGTACAAGAGATACAAGGGGTTGTAAAATCAAGTATATTATTCCAGGGCTTATTCAGAAAGGTGTTGAAATTTAGTATAGTATCTTATGATTTCTCAAGAATCCCCCTATATACTAAGTTCCAAAGATCTTAAGCCCTGAGTAGACAAGACAGCAGAGAAATCCGTTAATTGTGCCATATTTATTCTGTCAGTGTTTTCCTTACTTCTCAAACTTCCTAAACTGTAAATGGAATTCCTTAACTTCCTTGCTACTTTATTTTATTGGAACTTCACCAGTGAGAAGATCAACTGTCTGCTAGGAGTTGTTTTCAGAGTGCCATAGTGAAGGATGGTATCATTTAGCAGAAAGAAAGCAAAATGTAACCCCTCCCCCTCCACTCACTGTGTCACCGGTCTTGGTTTCATTCTCTACATTTTTTCTTATCAGAGCTCAGTGTTTAGAATGCCAGTACATACTACACAGCAAAAACAGAAGCAATGTCAAATGTGATTATTTAATGGAAAGCTGGCTTCAAAAAACTTTTCCCAGAAATGAGCTGGTTTCATTGTCTCATGTTGCCTTTGATTACTACCGTAGGTAGGGATTAGGAGAAAAGTCTAGGTTGCTGGTCAGTATTTATTTTGCAAATCATGTTAAAATGGGGAGATTTTATTTGTGTGTTTTCAGAATTTTAAAAATCTCGCAGAATTGCTTTCTTAAAATCCATTTATTTGAAAAGAGACATGCAGAGTTTGACTTTGCGTTATGGCTGCAGGGAAAGGTAGATGAATATCGTCTAAGCATGAACAAACAAATGTTAGAGATCATCAGCGAGGTGAGAAAAGAAGGTGTGGAGAAAATTATTAATCTGAAGAAAAAGTATGGATCTACAAAAGATAACAGTGCGCTTGAAGAACATTTGGCTCAGGTAAATTAGCCCTTTAGTTCACTTAATGTCTAGGAATAAAAGAAACAAATTATGACCTAGGGCCAAAAGACAGAAAACTGGCTGAGAATTGCAGATTGATATACATGCATTAAAGAAATCCCTCTGAAAGCTATTGAAGCAAACAAAACAAGACTCTCACCTTCATTAAAATAATGTGTTACAAATTAGAATATATTTGGTCTGAATTTCACATCTTTCTGGGATTGACTTTATTTAGGTTTACAGACCAAAAAAACTGGGCTAATTTGAATTGTTCCTCTGCCCTAGGTAGCCTTCTCTTTTCTCAGTCTAAGTTCCTTTTACCTCAGCTATATTTGGGGGGGGGGAGAAGCATCTGATGAATTTAAGGCTAAACAAATGTTATTCATTAGCGTTTTTTATTAATTTTTTTACAGACAAATATATACGTAAATATTTGATTAAGAAAGTTATTGAAAAAAATGCATTAGGGATAAAAATCTATTTCTTTTATAAGTATTTAAATATAGAAAATCTTTGTTTTCCTTATAAATTTGAATTTAGCAATAAAAAAAGGCATGAGATAAATTGTGTGCTGGTCCTTGCTCTTCGCATAATTTATAGACGTTCAGCCTGAGGCTTTATAATCTTTCAAATAGCATGGATGAACTCTTCGCATTATTAATTTTATCAGAAAAAAGGCTCTGAAAAGTATATACTGTACATCAGGAATGGAAGAGATGATATTGCAGTTTTATTCAGAACCAAAAAACTTATGACCGATTCTATACATGTTATAACGCAAAAAGAGAATATGCTATGGTCCATTTAATGGTAATCAAAACTACTGCTCTGGGTATTCCTGAATAGTCATAGACATTTTTTGTATTATGGAAAGAGTTTATATGACATACAATTTAACATGTCTTAAGTTTCTGTTTTGTATTCATATATCTCTTTCCTCACAAGGATAGAGACTGATGCTTATTGTTAAAAGACTGTTGCAAGGATTTTGGGGGAGAGGATGCTAATAGAAAGAATCTATGCCCTTTTAGCAGGGGAAGTTGCAGGAACTACGGGATGAAAACAGTGAATTGGAGAAGTTGTTATGCAAACTGAAGGCCTTAAAGTTCTGGAAAGAAACAATGCAAAAAGCACAATTTTTGACAACATTGCAAGGAGTAGAGAAGGTGAGATCACCTAAAAAGGGCTACTGGCTTTTTAAAAAGGGTATAAGAATTAAGCATGTAAATCATGACAATTTTTTTTAAAAAATACTTTTAGATAACATACTGTAAATTGGGATTGGACAGGACACGTTTTGCTTTTTGTGAGCTCTCTACACAAAGATATTAGTCAGCTTCTCAAAATACACATGCATTCATTAGAGGAGTGCATAACTGTATGCCAAATGTTACCCCCCCCATGTCCCAAAATTGTGTTGCTTAAATTTAATGATTTTTTTGGTTTTAAATTAAAAAAAGGATTGAAATTATTTCCCGTTCTGAAACTCTCTAAAAATAGTCACAATTTTCCATTTTTTATGCTAGTTATGACTCATTTCCAAGTTTTTAAAAGATGGGAATGGAAGCAGGAAGTATTTCATTATAAAATGACCTCATTACCTGATTACTGTGTACGTGTTTGTTTAAACTAGAGGAAGGCCACATTTTAATGGTTGGGGATGGTATTTTTTATTTCAGGAGAAGTGAAATAAAGCAGCAGTGCATGCAGCAATGAAAATTAAGAGTCAGAATTGAAAAGAGTGAAGATTTTTGTTATTTGTTTCATATTAAGCCTTAAAAGATCTACATAGTACAACAACAAAAAATGTGTGGACCTCTTCACACATAGTAAAGGAGACAAAGTGAAACACCCTATAAAGGAGACAAAGATAACAACTTTGTAAATAATCCAGTCTCTGTGACTTGATTCTCTACCTCAGATGTTGCTGAATCCTTTGCCTTCACAGGAGGCTGTTCAGAATAAAAATGAGTGCCTGCAATCCCAGATGAAGGCGGAAGAAGAGGCAGTTTTATTTAATCATCAGTTGAGAGCTGTAAAGAAAGTCTTGGCAGAATCTCAGACCGAAAATAAAAAGCTGAAGCAACAACTGGAAAAACAGGTATCTGTCCAAGCTCATCAAATACCATGTAGCCAACAAAATCCTCTTCTTTTATTAATTTTACTGAATTCAATCCTATTTCCCTCATCTTTAAACTGTGTTTCTACATATTTCATTTTTCTTATATAAATTTAACAAGAACCTGTGCACTTTCTTCCACCTACAAAAATGTAACCATTAACAGACCCCCAATCTGTTTAAAGTATATAAATGGAATCAACATAAGCGTTGCTCAGAAAATATTTATCACTCTTAATGCAAAACACATTTTCACATTAACTCCCCAAAATATAAAAAGATTTTTTTTCTATCTCTTGGTAATTATCTGGATGATACATTTAGAAATGCTCTTATTGATTAAATGATTATTATCCTGGGGATAAAAATATAATGTAATACCTTTTGGATAGTGTATAAAACCTAATTATTTCCCTATAGCCTTTGGAACTTCATATTTGGCCTAATAATTGACTTAAATCCAACTTATTTATACCCAGAATAGTTATTAAAGTATACAAATTTTAGGTTCAGATTGTAGAAATTTATTTAATGACAAAAATCTCTAGACCAGGGCAATAATACTGGATTTCAAGATTATTGTAATCACTAACTATAAGGCCATTTAAAAAGGGACCAGCTCCAAGAATCTTAGATAAAGAGACACGGGAAGTACTCCATCTAAAATCTTGTTTGTTAATATGACATTATAGTGTGATGTATCTCAGGATTCACTTTTTAAAGAAACAAATTATTTGTTATAGCAATATGCAAATTTTAAAAAGTATATACTACATAAATTATTCAAAGCAAAATACTGTCAGACAAGGCGATTTTGCTTATCCAGGTGTATTTTAATTCATAGAGTGTCTCTCATACAATATTAAGAACAAGCTACATGTCTCTAGAAAGCAATCTGATGTTACAATCTAAATCTAAACTATAGTTGTAATAAAATGACATCCCTCCAATATGTGAGACATTATTTTACGTCTTACTCCTAAAAAAAGTATAAAAATGAAAAAGTTAACTTCTTGCTATTTCTTAAAGATGGAATGAAATATTGTTTGCTTCTTACAATTTTAATCATTTATTTGAATGTTCCAAGCAGTGTTGCAAAACATATATTTTGATAAAAATATTGTCTCTGTATATGGTATAGCCATAGTGTATATTAATAAATTTACTTAATTCGGTTTTTTTCCTCCTGAGGTTAAACACACTATTGTACAAAATCTTGTTAACATTTTCATATAGGAATACTTACTTCAGGAAGCAGAACGTAAGATTAATCAAGAATTTTGTAAAAGGCAGCAATTAGATTTGATTAAGACAGCAAACTCGGAAAAAATGTTGGAAAACCTTGAAGAGAGAGAAGTGAAGTTGTTGAACCCGACAGAAGAATCGGAAAAATCCTCTAAAACAAGACATCTTCAGGAAGCAAAGATGAAGAAAGAAATTCAACAAGTAAGCTTACAAATATTTTTGTGAGTTACCAAAGGATGTATGCATGCTTTGAAATCTTCTTGCTAACATGAGTGGGAAAAAAAATGCCATGCACCAGAATGTATATCTGGATTTTAAAATGCAATAATAGCAGATAGACAAAGATGATCCAGATGTTTTACATTTTTATTGCACCTTTGTTGTTTTTATTTAAAAAATCAAGGGAGCAAACATACTTAATACTCCTTCTTTCTCCTATTTTCCCTGCAATAATAACCCTGTGAGGTGAGATGGGCAGAGAGAGAGTGACTGACCCAGTCATCTATCTGGTTTTCATGCCTAAGGCGGGACTAGAACTTGTTTACTGATTTCTGGCCTGGTGCCTTAACTAGACCCATGCAGAAGAGCCTTCACCTTGGGCTTGCACTTAGCTTCAGATCTCTTTTGCCTGGCAGAATAAGGGCACCCTTATTTTGCAGCTAATATATTTTATTGCTCTCCTATGTTTTTTCTGACTTTCTGTAGTCACATATTCTAAACTTCTAGGCTTGTTCTGATGCTAGTATACATTGATAGGAAACATATATGTGCCATCCTTGCCACAGGGCAATTAATTTGGCTGTTTGTAGTAACCTGAGCACAATTGCGGTTAATTTTGATTCATTTTCTGAATCTTTCCAAACTGGCGCAGGGAAGTTTGGAAGATTGTCATTTCGTATTATTGTTGCTTTCTCCTGCCAGAAAAAAATTAAAAACAAAATTCCAGGAGTGTGATTAGCATCGGCCCCATTATGGGTAGTGCTAGGGAACCGAACTTATTATCATCTCCTTTCTGCCTCTGTTGTTTGTTGTACAGCCAGTGGGGAGAGGGTGAAAAATAAAAAGAAAACATAGGACCTAGAAAAGTCTTGTTTTCACAAGGCTCTCTAGCATTTAGTCTGTCTTGAAAGCAGGAAAGTACAATTAATCCCAACATAAACAGTTTGCTTCATTTGATCACATGGAATTGCTTTATTCTCAAGCAGTCCTATGGTTGCTTCAATCTAAATTTAATACCCTCTGGGTTAGTTGTCAATATTAACTGAACTAAGATTAAAAGTATTTTTTCTTTCCTTTGTGCTCTCAGTTTTTTAAGTATGGATAAGATGAATTTGGGTTTATAAACATGTATATATACACATATTTCAGATAAGAAGCCAGCTGACCCAGGAACGCAATTTAAAACTGAATGCTTTCCAAAGGATACAGGAGCTGCAGTGTCAACTTTATGACTCAGAAGCTGCAATTTCCCAGAAGCGGTCCCCTGCAGGTATAAATGTAGTTTAAAAGATAATTGGTTGCAATTATATATTAGTTACATTGCAGAGATATTATTCCAAACACAAACTAAACCAGGAGTAAGAGTTTGCAGCCTTGGAAAGGCAGGGAAGGTGAAAGCAATTAAAGAAATAAAATCAGGCTTAATTAAAGCTTAAGCCTAGGGGGGCTAACTCTTTCACTAAGAATGATGTCAGTATTTCTCATTTCCCAACATGCTCAGATGTACTCACCCTATTAATTTCAGTGAGCCAAAAGCAATGGAGAAAAATAGTAACAATGGCATAGGATACAATTCAAAGAAATTACCATAGCATCCTCAGAATCCTCAATTTTGAATGAAAAAGTGGGAGAAGATTCTCTCACTCTTGGTTTTGCTAACTAATGCTAACGTCCTATATTGTCGAAATTAATCTACAATGGGGATTGAAACTATTTACTGAATAGAATAGAGTAACAGAGTTTGGAGGTCTTCTAGTCCAACCCCCTGCTTAGGCAGGAAACCCTATACCATTTCAGACAAATGGTTGTCCAATCTCTTCTTAAAAACGTCCAGTTTTTAAAGCTATTTACTGAATAGTAAATAGCTATTGAAGCCACTTACTTAATAGCTTCAATATGAGAGCTATCCAATACTCAAAGTCAGTATTTTAACACGCTGCTGCTGAAAAGCAGATGCTTCTTGTAGCCCCCAGTCAGTTCACATTTGATATATGAGCTGAAATAGCAGGATCTTATTCTTTTTTAATAACTAGGCATCACAAATTCCTTCTGTTGCATTTGCCTTTTGTTCCATTTTCAATCAATAATTTGTTATCTTTGGCTCAGGACTGAAAATATATCACTGAAAATTGTGATAAGGGCAGCAAAGCATACTTCTCCACCCTTACTGCATCTGCAGTTAGCTACCTATTGGCCCTGTTTCAGGTAATCAGGTCCCTTCTGGGTAAGGAGAAGCTGGGGGAGCCCTTGCAAGACTGTTGTGAATTGCTCAACTTCGCTCAGGATTGGACTCTGATTGGGAAGATCCTTTGGAAATAATCAAGACACATCCGAGTCCTCTAATTTGGCAGGAGCTTGAGCCAGTTGATCCTAAGAAAGCGAACAGGGTTTCCATGGTTGTGAGCTCAGCTAACAGGCCCCTTTTGGCTGATTAAGATGTCCTCAAAGGTGGCATATGTTTGGCTCCAAATGGTGGTTAATACACGTGGGAGGGACTGGCACAATCTGCCTTGAAGGAGGCACAGATGCGCCCCATCCTTGGACCAATCATATTAGACATTTTTCATCCAGATGTTTTTGGGGAAGGTGGTTGGCACTCAACTTCAGAAGGCCCTGGGGGAAGTGAATTATACAGACCTTTTCAGTGTGGATTTAGGCTGGAGAAGACATTGCTTGTAGTTGCTATTGACTTTTGATGGGCTTGGGGCAAGGGTGGTGCAACCATCCTGGTTCTCCTAGACGAGGGGTAGGCAACCTTGGCTCTTTTATGACATGTGGACTTCAATTCCCAGAATTCCTGAGCCAGCATAGCTCAGCTTGGAAACCTCTCACTTTTCCCTCAGCATGGCTGGCTCAGGAATTCTGGGAGTTGAAGTCCATGAGTCATAAAAGAGCCAAGGTTGCCTACCCCTGTCTTAGACCAGTGATGGCGAACCTTTTAGAGACTGAGTGCCCAAACTGCAACCCAAAACCCACTTATGCATCGTCGAGTGCCGGGTGGGTGTGGCCCATTGGCTGAGTGTTGCCAATTGGGTGGGCGTGGCCCATTGGGTGGGCGTGGTTGCGGTGGTAATGGCAGACTGGGTGGGACTAAAAAGTTCAATCAATCAATTCCAACTTTGCAAGATCTTTTTTTCCCCGCGAGAAGTTGAAATTGACTGATTGAACCTTTTTTTTTTTGCACATGGTGATGGAGGCCTAAAGCGAAAAGGTTTTATAAAACCCAGCTGAAGGCCTAGGACTGGAGCGACGGCGCGCGTGCCCACAGAGAAGGCTCTGAGTGCCACCTCTGGGATCCGTGCTATAGGTTCGCCACCATTGTCCTAGACTTATCAGCAGCTTTCAATACCATTGACAATGGTATCTTTCTAGATTGGCCTTGGGGTTTTGGAGCAGGAGCCACTATTTTGTGATTGCCAGGGATGAGTCAAAGTTGGTTCCAGCCCATCCAGGTCCTCACAACCTCACAAACTGTTTGGTCAGCACTGCAAGAGCATTGTCTATGTGGCCTGGGGTGATATATCATCAACCTCCCAGGATTTTGGTGATAGGTCATTTGACTCCACACAAGGTTGCACTCCCCAAACTGAGCTTGCGTGTAATTTGAGGTTCTTGTGGACTCTCTACTCCTACTTATGGAGCAGGTGGGATCAGCAGTATCTAGATCAATTATTGTTGTTCCAACGATTGTGAACTTTTCTGGACTAGGAGGTTGTGCTTATGGTCAATTCCCTTTTGGAGTACCACAGTATACTACACTGTACATGGGGCTGCCCTTGAGCACCACCCAAAAGCTACAACTGGTTCAGGATGCAGTACATGCAATGATGGGCACTCCCAAGTTTGCCCACATTACAGTCCTGTTTCATGAGTTGCACTGGCTCCCATTTTCCTTCTGGGTTCAATACAAGGTGCTACTTATCACCTCTAAAGCCTTACATGTCATGAGAATATGTAGTGCTCTCTGAGCTTAGTTGTTTTCTTGCAAACATCTCATTACTCAGCTAAGTAACAGCATTACTGCATTATGGGTAATGAAATGTCTGATCCCCCCCAAACTCAGAGAGCCCCAAGGACCCCACAGTTCAACCCTGAGCTACAAATATTCTCTTTATCAATGGAATTGTTCTCCCATCTGCCTGTTCCACTCGACTGATGGGGTAGCTATGCTCAGGTCTTTTCTCTGAAATGTTGCTATCTGGTGTCTTTTTTATGGTTGCCCTGTCTTGTGGAACATCTTCCCTCTGGTGATCTGGCAGCCATCCACCCTTTTAGCCTTCCAGAAGGCCATCAACACCTTGCTGTGGGTTCAGGTGCTGGGGCAGTGACAGAATCTGCAGATGGTTATAGGTTCATCCAGACTTCAAGACTTTTCAGGCACAGAATTTTATGGTTTTAATGTTTTTGTAGTTTTGTTGTGATTCACCCAGAATTATATTCTGATAGGAGCCATATAATTTTTTTACATAATTATAAATACTCCCAAAAATACAGATCCAGGTAATTTGGTTCCATGAAACACTTGCATATATTTAAACCTGCATCATATAAGTTAATTAAATCCCCATCAGTAATGAAGCATTGCCATATAGGAATAATCTCTGTGAACATCATATTTATACCAGTTCTTAATTATTCAAATAGCACAACTATTATCTACTTGTACAATAGGGAAGAAACAATTTAAAACTCCATTATAGGAGATTTACTTGCTGAAGTCTGGATGAACTCTTGATTCTGTTTACATTCACAAATGCTTAAAGTTAGGATTTCTCTATGCTTGACAATATCATACTAATCAAGCAGCAGCTGCTTTATAGCATACCTCTATTCTGAAATAATGTTATTGAATTGTAAGAAAGCTAAGACAGTATAAGCAATTGAGAATGTAATTATATCCACTTATTTAGATATAGTCTTGCATTCAGCAATAGAAACAATGTCAGAAGATCCAATCTTATCCATTTTAATGTTAACTAAATTTGAAATCTGATGATTCATAGCCTAAACATGACATCCCTAGCTTCTGAAAGCAGAATATAAATCTAACAAAAAGTGATGCGTCTGTTAAAAATGTAGAAGTTTTGATAATTTTGTATTTTTCATAGTTTATCTTAAATTCATCTTAGATTTATGTTCTTACTTTCAGTTACAAGAAGGTCTGCTAATCTTTCACACATTACCAAAAGTAAACATTACTATTTTTCAGGTAAGAAGTACTAAGCTATCAACCTCATTTCTCAGTTTAACTTTAGCATACTATCTTGGAAAGCTGCAAGGAAAAATATATAAACACGTGGGCTTCCTTTACCAAGTAGTTATTAGTCTATTATATAAAAGCACATAAAGTTCATGGAAGGTATGTTTTTAAAAACAATCAGAATTTATTACTATCTCATTGCCACCAAAATGTTTACAATGTCCTGAGTTGAGCGTGACCTCTGGTGATTACATGGACATATCACTGTGTTATACTGTGTATGTAGACAGATAGACAAAAGTATTAAAGTGGTTTGCACCTGTCATCTTCTAGGATCAACTTCCTAGTAAATCCTACTAGATTGCTTTGATTGCTACAGCTACATCCTGGCAAGAATGTAATTTAAAGGATAACCTAGCTAACCTGGACTAATGTCAAAAAAGCTAAACAGGATCAGGTCTTATATTTGGATGGGATATCATCAAGAATATCCAGGGCCTAGAAATTAGAGGGAAAAATATTCAGAAGCAGTTGCAATCCCCTTCAAAAATATTGCCAAGATTTCAGATGCATTCTTTTCAGATTGTTATAAAGTTCATTCACACACGTCGATTGTCATCCACACCAGCAATCAAAACATTCTACTGAATAAGCATCTCTTCTATGTAGAGCTGTGAATGGGATGTATTAACAAAGAATATAATGTAGCATTGTGTACCTGTGCACAAAAATATTCCAGAAATTGTTCCAAGCTCTAAGATTAACGGTACAAATTAATCAAAGCCTAGAATGTACTGCTGGTCTTGTGCAATGACATCATTGCATATTGTGCTCTGTTTATATTGTTAGAAGTAGACGTACACCAAATGCTTTGATTTGAAATGTTTGAACCACAAAATTTCAAAAAATGGCTTGCATCAAATGTGAAACTGACACTGAATATTTTGGAAGTACTCTGAGCTCATAAGAGATTATGAAACACTTCCCAAAATGCTGAAAACCACAGGATGTTTGTAAATGGTATACTTTCAAGAAGGGATATGCAGTTGCTTCAATGTGACCTAGAAGAGGTGCTTGGAAATATACTAGAGACCAAATGCAGTACCTGTTCAACTGGGGAGAGGTTGTAATATTACCAGTTAACATAAACAGAACAGAACATGGAAAGATTGTCCCAAACAGTCTTCTCATTTTCACATGTTCTGAAGAACACTACTTTTAAGCCAGCTATAATAGATGCTATTAAACTAGAGCAGGCATGTCAAACTTGCGACGTCACATGATGTCGCGTGACATATCGCGACTTTCCCCCCATTGCTGGCAATGGGGTGGGCGCGGTTTCAGTATGATGCATCCGGCCCGCGGGCCAGCAGTTTGACATGCCTGAACTAGAGTGACTTTCAAAGAGGAGAAAAAAGTGATTGGTATCAACCTTGAAAGTAAACACATCTGCTTCTAGCATCTATCATGATGGCTTGTAGGCTTCTTAGTTGGCTAGTCTCAGTGTCAAGAGAACAGATGTGAACTCCATCTCTTCTCTACAACCCCACTCAGCTGTCATCTACAATTGTCAGGCAAGATGCTATTAGGCATGGTTATGCAAAAAAAAAAAAAGTTATAGATTTGCCTGAAAAAAAATCACCTTTTTGGTATGTGATGCTATCCTTCTTCCTAGTGTGAGGAAGCATTCCTTATTTTTGTTACAGTGTATTTTATAGGGATAAATTTGCCTAACAGAAGGTAAGCTACCATTGACTTTTTTTGCAGGAGGGGGGAGGGCAATGAGAGGTTTTGTTTTTGGATGCACAACTATATACAATTATATTATATACTGCATTTATATTTCAGGCTCTTCTTCATGCAGTCAGAATGCAGAACTGCCAACATTCATATTAACCAAGGATTCCATCCAGCATCTTTTGACAGCCAAAACCAAGTTAGAGAAGATTCCAAGACCAAAAACAGTGAGTAGTGAAAAGTTAATGAAAACATTAAACAAGTTACGCAGTTAAGGAAGCAACAAGTACATTAATTTGAACACTATTTTTAAAGAGCTTCACTATGAAAAAATAACAACGGTTATTCTTGCATGTGTATACACCTGGGTTTTCCTCTGCTTTGCTTCCCCAAATTATTCTGCTCCAAAAAATAGCCATTCCCAAATCTTTGAAACATTAGCTATTCAGAGTGCAAACCATAAAAATAACAAACGTTGTCTTTCCAGGTACCTTCAGGATGGGGAAATAGAGCAGTAGATGGTCTATTGCCAGATCTTACCCAAACCTCTCATTCTACTCTTCCTGTGCAACAAGAGCAAAACCCATCTCAAAAATAAACTGGTACTATTTACATTTGTCATTAACTAAAACTGACCATATTTTCTTCAAAGCTTTGAGTAATAATATCAGAATAAAAGATTTTGGCTTCGTCATGCCATACTCAGCTTTCATTGTTGTTCTTTTGAAAGTTACCTATTGTCATTGTATACAATGCACAAGCATTGTATAAAGCTGTAGATTGATATTTCTTAAACAAATGATCTCTTGGGTCCCCTAAATAATCAATGCTTTATAAAAACATGGAGCATTGTTACATGCTGTCAATGTAATGTTTTATTACGTTGTTATGCTGTAAATAACTTACTTGGACAAAAAAAGCATTTTAATAAATGATTTATTATTTTGGTATTACGATTGTAAATAATTTGCATTTCTTTCAGTGACAACACCACATATGCAGTACATAGTATTTATAACATTCCATTCCCTATGCAGTATATTTGCATATGAGAGTTCTAAGAACAATCCAGATAAAGAATGAAAGTCACAATTTACTATCTAAGGAATTAAGGTCCACGTGATCATTTATTCCATACAGACAATTGCTTAAAAAAACAAACAATATGCTGAATTTCAAACAACCAGCAAAGAAGTGATACAAATCTATTTTTACTAATTCATATGTAATGGCATTATACTGAAAACAAAGTTTTATCTATCTAAATCTAGATGGTAAAGAATTGAAATATGTGAATAATAGGGAAGCCCCTTAATGTGTTTGCTATAGTTTGGTAGATTACAGATGAAGCTGGTTTAGGAAATCAAATCTGCCACGGCATGAAATTGTTAGAAATGCCCTAGTAACTAAACATATAGCTTTATGCCACCCGAATAGAAAATATAATTTCCTGAAAGGTAGTACTAACACCTGAATTTTCTAAAATCATTGGAAAAGAGCAACTGCTGATACTAAGGGGCAGATATATTGATTAAAGTTTCTTTTCCTGACTTGAGGCCAACATTAAGAAAACTTAAGGCACTTGAAGGAGGGTTCACTGTATTTAGGAATACATGTTTTAATATCTTTGACAAGTATTCTTGGCTCAGTAACAAAATCATCTCACATTTTGATTTTGAAAGTGCATATTGCACTGTCAGTTTTGAAACATTTTTCCCTTTAAATTTACAAAATAAATATTAACAGTCATTCAAGAATAAGCATGGAAGCAAAAAGTAAAAAGCTTGTTAGTCTTTTTAGTCTGAAGAATGTTTATCTAATATTAACTGCATTTTTAAGCTATCATTCTTTAGTATTTCATTAACGTTATGTTAAATTTGACAATCTTTTCAGCTTCTTAACTTAAATTTATAAAGACCATGGGGAGCTGGGTAAAAATGACTACCATAAGGCCATTAAATACACACCACCTAATTTGGAAATGTCTGAATGGAATAGTCAGTTCCACTGCTTTACTCACCTGAGCTATTGTCTTTTATGAGTGCAGTTGTCGGAAGATTCTTTAAAATTACAGTACTCTCTACTAAATATACATTACAAATTGACTTTCTAGCTAATATTGAAGTAAACTTTAGTCAAATTAGAAGGATTAAGGAAATTAGAATGATGTTAACATTTTTAACAATGAATCTACAGAGTCAATTTTGTCACCAGCATAATACCAAGCACTGTAGTTCCTTTTTGCCTGGAGCTCATCCAGCAGAAACACTTAATCCTATAAACTGAGTTTTGATTATTTCAATTGTATTTATCACAATTGCAATATGACTTGCAAAACAAACATTAAGAAATTATTAAGAGAATAATCAAAATAACTTAGTTCAAGCGTTCAACTTTGTTTCTATCATAATTGTTCTATCACACAATTCACTGTATTAAGAAACCTACAGGTGGGATATTGCTATGTGGGAATAAAATATTCCCAAATCTATGCAGGACTACAGTACCTTTAAAATATCCATAATGTTGCGAGCACAAACTGTGTTTGCTAAAATTATCTTCATATGAAAAGCACAGCATTTTCTAAGGCAGGTAATTTGAAGGCTACAGACAAATGGCTTTAGGAACAGTAAAACAAAGCCTGTATACAGCAAATTGAATCTATATTTGCCACATTTAACAGGCCCACAAAAATCAGTTGGATAAATTCATCACATGTAGCTTACCCAATGTATTTTCCTCAATGGATCTAATTCCTCAAAAATATAGATCCAATACATTGTATTAACACATATGAAAACAGTTAATGATGTTAGCATATAGTGCTGAGGTTCATGTGTCTAATGGAGAAAACTTGGTGCAAATGGAATGACATTCTTCACTGAACCTCAAAATATAAGATGGCACAACACTTCAATTTGCAATCCGCTAATTAAGGCACTGGTCCTTCTTCCTTACGCACCAGGGAACTTGTATCTTTTGATCATCATTCTTCCTATAGATGCTTACACTTATATTAGAAAACAATCATCCTTGTAACATCATATAATATGGAAAAATATGGGCATTCATATTTCTTAAGAAAAAAATATCCTAAAAACATCCTACAAATCTCTTCCAATTTCCAAGCTGAACAAGATAAAAAGTCATAGTTTTCACAGATATTTTTTTATGTCAAGTTAACAGTAATCTGTTTTAATAATGATGCAGGGGGATATTGTATCTAAACCTAATTAAATCACTGTAATTGTAAAATTATCTATCAGGAACATTGCTGCCACGAAATACAATAACTATTAACAGCTACATTTGGCATATCAAATAAAAGAATAGATTCTATAGTAGCAGCTACTAAAGAAATTTAAAACAGCAAATAAGGGTTCATGCAGAATATTGCAAATATTTCTGTTCAGCAAGACATGATTCACACAATCTTATTCCAAGCATGTTGCAGACCTATTTTTTTAAGTCTTGAAAAATAATATCTTGAACTGCTGTATTCCATAAAGAATAAGCATCTTTTGGTGTAGCTAACCATAAATATTGAGCTATTCTAAGTCCACTTAAAAAAGCAACATTTCCTAGAGAGTATGATAGTTTTGTTCTTTGGACTTGCAAAATTTATACAGAAAGAAGATTACTGCTTGCAGACCCAGCACAAGTACAATACCACCAATGAAACTGGCTGCATCAAAACTTGCTTTGTGGTGTGATGGCTTGGCAGTTGGTATGAGAGATGTGGCTGTCAAATAAGAAGATAATAATTAATAATTTGCTCCTGAATTATATTTTCTATGTCTTATTTTCTATCACCTAAAAATCAGTTCTACAGTTCTCTCTCTTTATGAAACAGAGTTTGGTTACATTCTTCGATGGAAGAAAAGTTACAAATTAATCCTTTTCCAGATTAGATGCTACAAGTAGGCGAGGTCAATTGCTGTTTAAACCTGTTCAGATTATTTACATCCGTGTGAGGATGCTATAGAGTCCAGTGTGGATATACAGTATTTCTCTTGGAATCATTAAAGCTAAGCATAACTAAGCACACAGCTTATGAAGCAACTGAAAAAAGACACTGCTGCTTTATGATTCAGATATTTTGTACACGGTCCCTTACTGCCCTGGAAGGGAACATTATTACCCAATTTGACTCTGTTGTTTTCCAATGTCTGAAAACGGACATTAAAAAAATAAAATGTACTATTTTATTTCATTCACAGTTCAGTTGCCTTTTGCTTTTTTTATTCACACAAGAAGTGCTTTACTAGTAACTTTCCTGAAGACAACGGAATTCATTATGAATGTCTGTTAAACTAAATTTTACCTGTTTTAGTAGTAATAATAGAAGTAGTGGCAATTGTTGTACTATTCACAACAGGTGTTCTTGTCGATGAAGTTGAGTTAATTGTACTAGCTGTGATAAAGAAACAGTTTATATCACTTTATTTGCCTTGAAACATGAATGTGCATGTATAAATTATAGAATCCTACTTGTGGTTCAAATTACTGAACATAAGACCACATATTTTAGCTGTTTTTTCCTATATTTTAAAGGACTATGAAAATTATAAAAAAAATCTAATGAATGATATACTGAGCACAATTTAAGAATCAAATATAAAAGAGGGCAATATCATAAATGGAAACCCACAAAAAATATTGATCTTCAATTGGAGACTGCCAAGAACAAGAATGTAAAACAAGACCCTTGCCTTGTTATTAAGACTAGTGGAGGAAAGAGATCAGGAAAAGGAGCATACAGCCTGCACATTTGTTATTACATATTTAGG
>NW_015387502.1:493066-526931 GCF_001527695.2 Protobothrops mucrosquamatus | reverse complement strand
GTATCATTCCTTATTTCACCTATTTCTTTTTTCAGATCTTCATGGTTTTTGCACATTAACTCTTGCATTGATTGCAGCATTTGCTGCAAATCTTTAAGTGGGTTTGCCCTCTCTTTTTGTGCCATTTCTTCTAATGATCTTTGCCTCGCAGGGCTTGGTTCCAGCAATGTGGTTTGAGATGTCTGCTTTCTCCCTATTCAAACCTTTGTAAGATTTGGAATACTAGACATTCTTTTCAATTCTCCAAACCAACCTCCCCACTTATTTACAATTGTTAGAATATTTTCCAGAGTATCAAAGTTGATACTAAAAATCAGTTCTTGGCATTAGAAAGCAAAACCAAATCTACACAGTCCCTTTCCCTGGTTGTTTTTCCCTTCCCACTCTTGCAGCAGTTCTTGATTTAGCCAGCAGGTGTCACTCTAATATTGTCTCTAGTATTAAATCTATCCGTTCCAAGATGTCTACCTCCTTCTTTTCCTTCCGAGCGTTCTCCCTGTACCTTAGAACAGTTAGCCTTCCAAAGTTAAATTTCCGTCCCAGGAGTAAAGGAATAAGGGAAGGAAGAAGAGGCCCCCTTTCTCTTCTCCACAAATCCAACCAACATAGCAGGTAAGCAGGCAAATCTTTTAGCCCAAACCTTCCTTTTCGCTGCTTTTCCAGGAATGAGGGAAATCCCTCCTCCCCTCTTGTAGGCTGCTAAAATCAGTCAAATTCAGCCGAAATCCTCCAGCACGGACTTACACCGGATCCCTTCTAGCCAGGATCACTGCTCAGATAAATTTGACTGGAACTGTCATGTCACCGTCCAGCTACTCCACCGCTATACTTTGGCCAGCTGACAGCTGTCATTCCTTCACGGCCGCCATTGTCGGCTGTTTTTCCACCTCCGCTTGGCTTGTCAAAGCTTCTCCTGGGTTCGACGGTCCTGGTTGCCACCTAGAACCGCTCCCCAGGACGCCTTGTTATTCCCAGTCCCCCTCCAGGGAACTGGGGACCCCAAAGGATCTGTCAAGCAGTCGGGAACGGGGTTAGATGCTCCGGAGAATTGTCCAACACACCCGTTCTTCTTGACAGCTGGCCCCACTATTTTATAATCTTTTAAAGGGTATGTGAGATGAAAGGCTAAATAAATAATAAAACCGGACATATATTAATACTAATGGTATTGCTGTTAGCTCCCAATGTCAGAACCCTCCAATGTATTTTTTTCCTCTGCCTTATCTCCAGTCAGATGGGAAGAAGCAGCAGAGAAAACTGACAGCCTTGAGAATGGCACCTTATTGCTGGTTTTCCGCAACACCACCACCTATTGATTGGCTCAATTCAAACTGGCCAGTGGGACATTAGAGGTGGGGTTTGAAAGGGTTCTTTTAATGGGTAGAGGCCCCCCTGAAGGCTTGCCCTAGCGACAGCTTCTCTGACTCCTCTGGCTCTGGAGACGAGGCTGCAACTGGGAGAGCCTCTTGAAGCCAAGGTGGTTGATCGGCATAGGAAAGAAGGAGGACTTGTAAGGGAGGTCCCAGAAAATAACCATCGACCCCACCAGCCGAAAACCAGGCTGGAAATGTGAAATGGAGCATTCACTTAACCTCAGTGGGGAAAAAGTGCTAACTTGACCTGACCGCTTTCTAAAGCAAGCCATAAATTTGATGGTGGAGGCCTTCAAAAACCTCAAAGAGGCAGACTCCTGCCAAGACAGAGTCGAAGAGATACTGGAGGAGGAGGCTGGAAGGGAGAAGAGTGAACCCGCCAACCCAGAGACCTCTGCCAATAACGCAAATGCCACGGGGGCTGCAACAGCAGCAATGACCCCAGCTCAAGCTACGCCAGCTGGTGGTGATGGCCACAAAGCCAGAAGAACGGGAGTTCACCACCCCTTGGCATAAAGTATGATGGGGACCCACAGCAACTGGGGTTCTTCCTGGCCCACGTCCTGATCTACATGCAGGAGTGCAGCCGAGAGCTCCCTAGTGAGGGCACATGGTTCAGGGTTGTTATTCTGGCCCTGGAAGGCATGGCAGCTTGGGGGATGGTGACCCTGCACAATGCTGAGGCACCCAAACTTTGAAACTTCAATTGGTTCATGGCAGCATGGAGATGGCAGTTCGAACATCCCTTGGCCGACTGGAAAACCCAGGAGCACATTAAGATAGTCAGGCAGGGCCGATGCCCCATGGCTGAATACACCAAAGAGTTCTGAGACCTGGCTTGCCATCTCAACTGGCCTGAGGACATCCTAGTGATTTGTTTAAAGATGGGCTGAATGATGACCTCTACAATGCTTGCATTGCCCACAACTGGTGCATTCTAGCCAAGGAAGCAGAGATTGACCTAGCCCAGAATCAACATCGCTTCAGCTGGGCGTGGAGATGTTCTCCGCCTGAGAGGAATCAAGAGGTGACAAAGACCCCTGCAGCAACCCCGCTCTCAAATGCTTATTTTAAGTGCGGCAAAGAGGGCCACCGAGTCACAGTCTTGTTCAAAAACTCCAGTGAGAAAAGAAGAATGACCTGGGTGCAGGAACTATCAAAAAACCCCAGTGCCCCAGGGAGACAGTGATGAAAAGCACTGAGGTTGTGGAGTTCCAACCCACCGAGAAATTGGGAGAAGCAACTCCAACCCCACCAGAGAAATGTCCAGAGACATCCAACAGTGACTACAATGGATGAAGCCTTGGTAAGTGGACCCATCACACCAATTGCCATGCCCATAAAAATGTTAATCCCAGGCATGGAGAAGAAAGTGGCCCTGGAGGCCCTACTGGACTCAGGCTGTACCAGATTTTAATAAGCCCAACCCTGGTGGGGAATTTGGGGGTTTGTGTAAGAGACTAAAAAAGCCAATCTCATTTTGTTAATTTGATGGGTCCATGGCAGGGGACCGCAATACCCATGGAATTAATCATAGGGGACCACACTGAGACTTTGACTTTTTTCCTGGCATGGAATGGCCCCTAATCCTAGGACTGGTCTGGTTAAAAAAATGGAACCCACAGGTGAACTGGAGGTTTACGATTTCCTAAGGGGACACCCCTCTTGCTAGAGAGCTGCCATGGTCCCAGTGTGAATCCTAAGTGCAAAGTGGGGAATTGGTGGCACTCAATGATCAGGAACTAAAAGGCATACCCCAGGAGTACCAGGACCTGGCTGAGTTTTTTTAGCAAGAAGGTCCCTGATGAACTACTCCCCCCCTCACTGTTCCACAGACTATGCCATTGAAATCATTCCCAGAGCTAAGTTGCCAAAACCCAAGCTCTATTTGATGACGCCCAAGAGTTAGAAGAGCTGTGCAAGTTCATAGATAAGAATTTGGTGCACGGTTTCATTCAACTGGCTAGACCAAAAATTGCCACTCTGGTGCTATTTTGAGAGAAAAAAGATGAGTCTTTTCATCTCTGCATAGATTACAGATGTTTGAATGCCATGTGCATGGACAATGTATACCCCTTGCCCCTCATGAAAGACATGCTGACCCACCTCTTAAAGAGGAAGATTTTCTCCAAGTTAGACATATGAGAGGAATATTACCAGGTTAGAATCAAGGAGGGGGATGAATGGAAAACCACTTTCAACTGTCCCTTGGGGTGCTTCCAATTCAAAGTGCTTTCATTTGGGCTACAGGGAGCTGCTGCAGTGTTTATGCAATTGATTAACAAAGTCCTCCATGAGCATTTGTGCAAGGCAGTTTTGATGTACCTAGATGACATATTAATCTACACCGAAATGAAAGCTGAGCATGTAAAATTAGTCAGAGCAGTTTTAAATAAGCTCCACACAGCTAAACTGTATGCCAAACTCTCAAACGTGAATTCCACAAAGAAAAAAATGACTATTTGGGCTGCTGGATTTCTCAAGAAGGGGTAGAAATGGATCCAGAAAAGGTGCAAGCTGTTTTGGAGTGGGCCCTGCCATGCCCCTGAAACAGCTGCAAAGTCTTCTAGGTTTCGCAAACTTCTATTGGCAATTCATCCCCTCCTTTGCTCAGATCGCCCTCCCCATTACTAACTTACTGAAAACCAAAGAGGAAAACAAGCCAAAACCTACTCAGCCATTAAAATGGACTATGGAATGCCAAGTGGCATTTGAGAAATTAAAAATACTTTTCTCTGCAGAGCCAGTGCTAAAACACCCAGATCCAGAAAAAACATTTATCATCCAGGCAGATGCCAACGACGTAACAGTGGATGTGGTACTACTCCAGGAAAACCAGGAAGGCCAGTTGCAACACTGTCCTTACACCTCAAAGAAGCTCACAGAAACAGAATAGCGATGGGCCATCTGGGAGAAGGCACTTCCTGGAGGGGAACAAAGTCCCTTTCCAGATATGGACTGATCATAAAAATTTCAAAGCACTAAAGACCCCCAGGAAAATGTCCCCTAAACAGGCTTAATGGGTCCAGCACTTCCACCAGTTCAATTTTACTCTCCAGTATTTACCTGGGGGGGATTTTTTGGCAGATGCCCTGTTACTAATGCCACAATACAACAGCACAAAAGCTGAAATAGTCAAACCACTGTTATCCTCAAAGCCCCAGTCACCATGAGGGCGCAAACTAAAAGCATCCCACCACTGGACAGTACAGCAGCCAACGAATTCAAGCAAACCCTGGAGAAGGATGAGTGGTTCCTCAGCCACAAAAACCTCTGTTTGGTGCAAGTAGGACTACCCTGGGTAATGGGAAAATTATACATCCCTATGATTCATAGACTAAAATTCATGCAGCTCTGCCACAATTCGAAACTAGGTGGATATTTTGGGTTCATGAAAACCCTACACCTCACAAAGAGGAAGTTTTGGTGGCCATCTCTAAAAAAGGACACTGAGAGCTATATGGACAGTTTCCCCATCTGTGCAGCAGCTAAATGGAGACAGGGGAAGATGCCTGGCCTCCTGCAGGCAGTTGCAAAACCTTCAGCACCCTGGAGAGAGATCTCTATGGACTTTATCATAGAGCTACCAGAAAGCACAGGAAACACTGTCATTTGGGTAGTAAAGGATTTATTCTCCAAGCAAGTCCATTTCATCCCTTGCCAGAAAATTCCAACTGCAAAAAACTTGGCTAAAATGTTTGTGCAACATATCTATCGGCTACATGGGGACCCACATTGTATAATCTCAGATAGAGGGGTCCAATTCACCTCCAAGTTCTGGAGAGCCTTTTTTAACCTATTGGGCACTGACCAGGGCTTGTCATCTAGTCATCATCCTCAAATGAATGGGGGGGGGGGGACAGAACGAATGAATACAGTACTGGAACAATACCTGAGATGCTTCATCAACTATCAACAGGACAATTGGACTGATCTGCTACCGTTCGCTAAAGTAGCCTACAATAATGCAGTGCATTCCGGTACTGGTTACACACCTTTCCAAGTCACTATAGGACAGAGTTTCAACCTGATGCCTGAGTTACCTACCAATGACCCTACCATTCATTCTTTTAAGGAATGGATTAGACAATTGCAAAATATGTGGCCAGTCATCAGAAAAGCCCTAGATGAAGCTAGAGAAGTCTATAAAGCCCAGGCAGATAAAAAAAGGGTGAAGCCCAAGCCTTTTAGAGTGGGAGACAGGATATACCTCTCCACTAGGTTCCTACAGTCCTTGCAGCCTTCAAAAAAGTTAGGGCCAAAATTCATGGGACCTTTTCCTATTAAACACATTATCAACCCTTTCACAATAAAACTTGAACTTTCCAAAACATTAAGTTAGATCCATCTAGTATTCCACTGTAGCTTGTTAAAGCCTGAGATGAGTTTGCCTTTAAGGCCAGCAGTGCCTTAATTATGGTGGAAGGGGAACAACATTTTGAAATCAAGGAAATCTTGTATTCCAGAAAACATCATGGGGCTACGCAATACCCAAGATCTCCTGGCATCTCAGAACAAGTGGGCCTCTAGACTGCTCAAACATTTTCATGCTCGTTACCCTGATAAGCCTGACTAACTGCTATGTTTCATTTTCTCTCCTTGTTATTATTTTCTCTTCTCCAGGTGGATCTCTCTTTTTTTAAGGGGGGAGCATATCAGGACCCTCAATGTATTTCTTTCCTGTGCCTTTCATTTTCAGGTTCTGCCATTCTATAAGGGAGGGGGACGCTTGTGCTCAGAAGGGGGGGTGACCTATGTGCCTACTGCAATGTATTTCCTCTGCTTTGTTCTATCCTCTTTGAAGTATCTAACTTGGGGTGTGAAAGGAATGTGCCTCTGGCCATCTGCCTTATCTCTAGTCAGATGGGAAGAAGCAGCAGAGAAAACTGGCAGCCTTGAGAATGATGCCTTATTGCTGGTTTCCCACAAAAACTTAACACCTATGGATTGGCTCAATTCAAACCTGCTGGTTGGACACTTGGGGTGGGGTTTGAAAAGGTTCTTTTAATGTAACGTTTCATGCAGAGAATCCTCAGATCCTGCCTTACTCTCCTGCCATCAGTAACTTCCAATAAAAGTTCCTGTTGAGACAATGCATTTTTCAAGAATTCTGCTTTCTTGTGAGAATTAATTGAGGCAGGTCCTTACACAATCACTTCATTTCTGATTTATTTATTTATATCTTGCCTTTATTATTTTTACAAATAACTCAAGGTGGCAAATATATCCAATATACTTTCCTCCTATTTTCCCCACAACAAGCACCTTGTGATGTGAATTGGGCTGAGAGAGAGTGACTGGCCCAAAGTCACCCAGCTGGCTTTTGGGGATAAGAAAGGCTTTGGGGCTAAGGCAGGATTTGAATTCATGCTCTCCCACTTTCTAGCCTGGTGCCTTAACTACTAGACCAAACTTAGTCTCTCTCAACAATCTCTGATTGCTGTGGAAGAGACTGAAACTTTTTTTTAAAAAAAAAAAAATCCTCAGTTTTTGTTAGCCTCTTTTGTAGAGGGAAGAAATGAAAAAAATGAATATTACATATATATGTAATGTCACAACTCTGGTTGATGATCCCAACAAAGCAAAACACCTGAGATATTGCAGTCTCTAATGCCAGACTTTATTAGGAAATGCATACCGGCAGTAATGAACTCCAAGTCAGCTCTGAGTAAATTGGCATGAAAGCATATATTCAAAGCATAGCAACTCCCTCCCCCCTCCCCTGACAGTGCAGGTCACATTATCCTATTAAGCATCAGACAATTATTATGAGAAAAAACCTTCAGTTTCCAAAACAATCTCTACAGCTGCAGATACAACTTGACAGGTTGACCCCCCCAGAAGTTGGGAGGAACCTGGAAAACAAAATGGATATATATTATATTGTGTTACCTCATCCCCTGTGGGGCCCCAGGCTTTTGGGGATACTTAGTGTGAAATCACTTCACCAAATGATCTGCTTTTATGTGATCAGCCTTTACCCACCTAGCTTCTGTCATTGGATAGCCCCTCCATTGAATCAGGTATTGTAACTTCCTATTGTGGATTCTGGAATATCATAGTGCATCTCCCCCCCCCCACCATTATTGGACCAGGGACTGCTGTCCCCACTGACCTTATTGTGGAGTCTCAAAATGGCTACAACAGGCTACAATGGAACACTGGATGTACCTTGCCTAGTATTCTAGATAATCTCAGCTCCACTGTCACTGAGTTTATAACTTTCACAATAGAAAACAGCCAATGTACTTTGGACCTAGCTTTTTGCAAGTTTGTCTCAATTTGATACACTAGTAGATAGATACACTTTCTCCTACATGGAACATCCCATGGGGAGCTCATTTCTTGTCTGCCTGTTTCTTCTGACTTTCTGCTGCTTTAGCTAAAGCTTTCTTTGCATTGCTCCAAACACGCTGGAATGAATCTACCCATTCATTTAAGGTACCTGAGGAGGGAGGCTTCTGAAGGCATTCTGGCATTGGCATGAACTCCACTCACATGGCTAGTTTGAACAGTGTGAAACTGGTGCTACTATGCACTGCATTGTTATATGCCACTTCTGCCAATGACAGGAGTCCCGCCCTGTTCGTTTGCTGGTAGTTGACATAACAATGCAGGTACTGCTCCACTATTGTGTTAGCTCATTCTGCGGCCCCATTTGTACTCAGATGGAAAGCAGAGCTAAATCCCTGGGTGGACCCAATCATCCAAACTCCCTCCAGAATTTAGCCATAAACTGGACCCCATGATTTGAAATGATGCACTTAGGTGCCCCATGAAGCCGGTAGATATGCTGCAAAAATATCTTCACTAGCCTCTGGGCTGAGTGCAGTCCAGCACATGCAATGAAGTGGGCTTGCTTGGAAAACAGGTGTCAGGGCCCACTTCAAAACATCATCCCAAGAAAGCAGGACTCCTGGAACAGTTTCTTTCTAAGAGGAACTTTTATTAGGAGAAGCTGATAGCAGGCATGATAGGCTCAGATCAATAGGTTAAAAGAGTCCCAAGCAAAACCCCACCCCAATAGTTCATCTGGTCAGTTTGAATGGGCCAATCCCCAGGTGTTAAGTTTGTTGTGGGAAAGGAGCTGATAACAAGGTCTTTCCCCATGGTTGTGAAGATGTTGTTGGATCTTCACACCTTCCCTTCTGCAGCGAGAGATAAGCCAGATGGTCAGCTCCTCACATTGCTTTCAATGTCTTTTTTTCATCTTTGGCCACCAGAACTGACAATTAGCAAGGTGCAAAGTCTTTAAAAATCCAAAATGGCCTGCTTGCTTAGCATCATGGCAGCATTGCAGGATTTGCAGTCACAGGCTGTCTGGGACATATAGCTTGTCCCCCTTCCATGCCAAACCATCCCTCACGGTTAAATCTCTTTGATGAGCCACAAACCAGGTGTTGGTCTGTAGCTCTTGTTGGGCAAATACATTGGTGGGATGTAAACTCTTCTTCTTCTCTTGCTGCCTGGTTGTAGCTTGTGCTGCTTGGGAACAATGGAACTCACCACCTCCTCCTGAGTGCTTTTATACTGGGGCATGTGGGACAGGGCATCAGCAAGGAAATTCTTCCCCTTTGGAATGTACTTCAACTCAAAATCAAATCTTTTGAAGTACTGTGCCCATCAGACTTGCTTGGGCTTCCAAATTTTTATGATCAGTCCACACCTCAAATGGGGCTTTACTTCCCTCCAGGAATTGCTTCCATGTCAATAATGCCCATCGCACAGAAAAATGGGGTAGAGATTAGGATTTTATTATATGTTATTAAGCTAAGACCCAGACAACATGCTGTTCAATAAGCATTTATGAATTGTAAATAAAAAAACTAATTAAAATATTAAAAAATAACATCCATCGTACCACAAACACCTCTTTCTCCCATACAGCCCACCACCATTCTGTTTCATTTAGTTTGTGAGATATGTACGCACATGGTTGTAAGTTTCCCTCATTATGTTGGAGGAGAACTGCTCCCACAGCTACATTGCTGGCATCCACCTGAATTACAAATGTTTTCTCTGGGTCTGGGTGTTTCAAGACTGGCTCAGCCACGAACAGCCTCTTTAGGTTTTTGAATGCCACTTGGCATTCCTTTTTTATATTTTATTTAGTTTTATTCATTTATAACATAAAATGTGAAAATACAAAAGCAAATAGTAGGGGACAGCAGTAAAAAAAGGGTAAACAAAAAAGGTGTGAAGAAAGGGGGGAGGCCTTATGGATTATTAACTTGGAACAGTAAGACCTGTCTGATGACCCTTTTCTTCTTTTTTGGGGGGGAGCGTATTGGATTATAGACCTTTATTTCCAAGAACTATTTAGATATAGAGGAAATCTGACTCTTGGAGATTCTGTTTGGGGGAGGCCCTATGGATTACTAGTCTTATACAACAGAACTCTTTGGATTACAAATTTGGGCTGATTGATAACGTTGGGTTTTTTGATAATTGTTTGAAGTTGAGATTGAAAGATAAAATTGGATAAGAAAATTCCTTTCCTCCTTCCTTCCCCTATGTGGGGGAGCCTATTGGATTATAAGAGACTACAGATAAAGACTACAAGATCTATTGGAGATGAACTTAAAGGACATATGGTAATATTGATTATAAGATTGGAGGGTTTGTATAAGGCTGATAACAGGGGCATATATTAGAACTGAGAAAGCCTGGAGGGTGGGAACAAAAATGAGTGTTTCTAATCTAACTAAAGCTAGCAAAAAACCATCCTCAGCTCCACCTTCTACTGCCCCCAGTCCCGTGCATCAGAGATCAATTGATGCAATGCTACAGCAAGAAAAAAAAAATAATTTCCAAAAGGAAATGCAAACCACACTACAATTAATCCAGGAGGCAATTACTTCACATAAAGAAGATACAAAGAGAAACCATAAGAGACAAAAGATAATTTTGATAAAATGAAGGAAAAAATCCACAATCTGAAATCCCAACTAGAAAACTTCCAACAGAAGATTATAAAGAATGAGCAAATGATTCAGGCAATAGAAGACAAATCAGTAGAAACCGATCAAAAGTTGGAAGAAATAAAGAATGAAAATCAAAGACTGATGCAGGCAAATAAAGAATTAGAAGTCTCAGAGGTTTTGGAAATGGAAAAGGCATCCTATTTTTTAAGATTTAACAATATAATGGAAGACAAGGAAGGAGACCTTGCTGACTGGATGATAGAACTGTTGGCTGGAGCATTGGAAGTTGGGAAACAGGAAATAGAAAGAGAGATAGATCAAACATTAAGAGTCAACTCAAGTTACGCAAGAAGAAATAAAGTCCCTAGAGAGGTACATGTCAGATTTGTTAAAAGATCAGTAAGAGATGAGATATTGAGAAGAGTGAGATATGATCCATTGCAATACAAGGGAAAAGAAATTGTAGTCTTGAAACAAATACCTAGGAGGATAAGGGACTCATGAAGAGAATATCAATTTCTGACCAAAAAACAAATTAAGAAAGGAGTGAACTTTAGATGGCTGATGCCGGAGGGGGTACTAATCAACTGGGATTCAAAAAGACACAGATTGGACTCTATCTTTAAAGCAATGGAATTTCATACAGATATAGAGCTTTCCTCGAAGAAGGAAACCCAAAATTCCAACCAGAATGTGAATCTAGAAAACAGGAAGAGTGTCAGGGCCCACTTCAATACCTCATCCTAAGAAAGTAGAACTCGTGGAAGCAGTTTCTTCCAAAAGGAGCTTTTATTAGGAGAAGCTGATAGCAGGCATAATAGACAGGATCTGAGGATTTCCCGCCAGATCAATATGTAAAAAGTATCCCAAGCAAAACCCCACCCCATAGTTCATCCGGTTAGTTCAAACAAGCCAATCCCAGGGTGTTAAATTCATTGTGGGAAAAAGGAGATAACATCAGGCCGTCTCTGGGCTGCAGCGATGTTTGGTTGGCTTTTTGCATCTTCTCTTGCTAGTGCAGAGATAAACCAGTTGCCAGAGGTACATTCCATTCTCCTCCCCCCTTTTACTAGCTGACAACAAGGGGAAAGAAGGTTCATAGAGGAAATATGCAGAGGAACTATTGACAGGGCAGCCATTTTTGGTTTAGCGGATTGGATGAATCCCCTCTCTACGTTTTTATCTATGAACCTCTGCATCTCCTCTAAACTCCTGGGGGCTCATAGAGTAGAGCCTGGGTTTTGGGAGTTTGGCCCCTGGTCTATGGCACAGTCCGTGGGTCGATGCGGTGGTAGCTCATCCAACCTCTCCTTGCTGAATACTTCAGCCAGGTCCCTGTATTCCACTGCTATCTCAGGTAATTTCTTTTCTCCCACAATCACTGTTTTCTTGGTCGGGGCCTCTCAAGAAGGGGTTAATGTTAGCGCCTTGGCTGATCCCCCCTTTGGAAATCTAAGCTCTGTTGTTCTCCAGTCCACCCATGGATTCCACTTGACTAGCCACGCCATGCCCAGGATTATGGGGCATTCCATGCCAGGGGTTACCACGAATGTTATAGTCTCTATGTGATCCCCCAGGGTGAGTTGGAGTGGCAGCATCACTAGGGTGGCTGGCATCCCCCCTGCTATGGACCCATCTAATTCAGGGCTTTTCAACCAGTGGTACGGGTACCACCCATGGTACATTGGCACCTGGGAGGTGGTATGCGACCATCCTAGAAAAGTGGTAGTAGGGGAGGGGAATGAGCTGAACCAGTGGCAGCACCACACAAGCCTGAGCAGGAGATGGCTGGAGCTGCAGGGCTGTCAGGGCTCAGCAGAAGCATCAGGATCAGTGCCAGGCTCCAGCTTATTGGCGCTTCTTCAGGGCTGTCAGGGCTCAGTGGAAGCACCAGGATCAGCACCAGGCTCCAGCTGATCGGCGCTTTTTGGGGGCTGTCAGGGCTCAGTGGAAGCACCAGGATCAGCACCAGGTTCCAGCTGGAGCTCGGTGCTGATCCTGGCACTTCTGCTGAGCCCAAAAGAAGCACCAATCAGCTGGAATGTTGCAGCATCTCCAGGGTTTTGTGATTTAGATGCTTGGCAACTGATTCATATTTATGACGGTCACAGTGTCCCAGGGTCATGTGAAGTGACCAAAACCTGCTGCAACCACCCAGCAGATGTGTGGAATAAAAACCAAGCACCCCCCACCCCACCTCCACTGCCAATCCCCAACAGAAATGCTCACAACAATGAAAACCTCGAACAGGAGGAAGAGCGCCACTGGGTGGGCAGGCAGGTGTCTTGCTCGGCTGTGGCTTGGGGGCCACTTTTTTCAGTGCCATTGTAACTTCGAACAGTCATTAAGCGAACTGTTGTAAGTCGAGGACTACCTGTACTTTATCACTTTTTTCCTTTTTTTTTTTTTTGGTCATCAAGTTTTTGACACCTTGCTAGGTGACTGGTGGTACTCGGATATTGCCATATCCTAAAAGTGGTACAATGGGTGAAAAGGTTGAAAAGCCCTGATCTAATTGACTGAAAGAAATCTGTTTCTTCAGCCACCTCACCGGTGTGCCTAGGTTCCCCACTAGTGTCGGGCTGATAAGGCAGTGGGTACATCCAGAGTCAATTAATGCCCTGACTTCTACAGCTTTGGGCATGGTGGGGGCTAGTATGGTCACTATCCTGGTGAGGGACATGATGGGTCCACTTACCAGGGGTTCATCTTCGGAGCTGTCGCCGGACGAGTCGGATGATCCTGCAGTATAGGCTGGAGTTCCCTTTCCTCACTGGGCAGTAACGAGGAACTCAATGGTGTCTGTGCCTTTCATGGCTGGTTCCTTCAGCTTGGCTGGTGACTTCCCGGACTTCCCAGCCGGGGTCCGGTCTGCCTTCTTAGTTGGGGTGCACAAATGGCATTCTGCAGTGTGGTGTCCCTCCTTGCTGTATTTGAAGCAGCCGCTGGTTCTTTTGGCAGTTAGTTGCTGCTGTGTGGCCTCGTGGGACGGCTCCGATGATAATTTTCCCCAGGGTCTCCCTCTGCGTTGTCTCTTGGCTAGATTGATCTAGGCTTCCTCGGCCAGGATTTACCAATCCTGCAGTCGGTGGGGATCTCCTCAGGGAAGGCAGGCATCGTAGAGGTCATAATTCAGACCATCCTTGAAATGGCTAAGTAAAATGTCCTCTGGCCAATTCAACTTATTGGCTAGGGTTCGAAACTCCTGAGCATACTCTGCCACTGGTCGTCTGCCCTGCTTTACTGTTTTTATTCTTTCGTGGGCTTTTTGGTTTGCCAATGGGTCCTCGAACCTGTGCCTGAGGGAGAATATGAACTGATTGAAGTTTAATAGCTCCAGTGCATCAGCATCGTAGAGGTCCATGACCAGTCTACTGCGATGCCATCAAGGGCGGCTTGCACGATGAAAATTCTGGCATGGTCAGTGGGGATGTCTCGGCCATATTCCTCCATGTAATTCAGGACCTGGGTCAGGAAAAACCCCAGGCATCATGGCTCACCCCCGGAACTTCACATCGAGTGGCGGGAACTTTTGAATGGAGGCCTGCCTCTTCTTGCACTTGTGGTGTGTCCCTTCTTGGTGTGCAGCTTCCATGCAACGGGAGGTAGGGGCAGCAGCTGCGACTGTGATGGGCTCAGTCGTCTCGCTGGATGCCCCTGGGGCCTTGGCTTCAGACTCGCCTTCGTTATCTTTTTTTCCGCAACCCAGGTGGATGATTCCGGTATAGGGTTCGGGTTTCTCCTCCTTCAGGGAGTCCAGGGCTATCTTCATTATTCTGATCACCTGCTCCAGCAACCGGCTCGAATGCCCTGGGAGGTATTCCTTGTCCTCACTGAGATGGAGGGATTTTTCTATCTCTTCCTTCCAACCTGGCTGGTGGCTGTCTTGACAAAGCATCACCTTTCTTGCCTTCTTCTCCCAGTTGTCGTTCTTCCCGACACCCATCAACCACTGAGGTTTGTGGCTATGCACCTCCACTACCTCTTCTTCTGATGAGTAGGAAGACTCAGAGCTGGATAGCTTGCAGGGGTACAACCAGCAGGGGGGCTCCCCCTTTGCAGTCGATTCTTCTTTACCCGCTCCGTTGTCTGACATTGTCTTGCAAAGTCCCCTGGTAAGGGCTTTCTTTCTGGGCTGACTCTTACTGCAGATCCTGTCTAATGTCAGTGCCCACTTCAATACCTCATCCTAAGAAAGTAGAACTCATGGAAGCAGTTTCTTCCAAAAGCAGCTTTTATTAGGAGAAGCTGATAGCAGGCATAATAGACAGGATCTGAGGATTTCCTGCCAGATCAATAGGTAAAAAGTATCCCAAGCAAAACCCCACCCCATAGTTCATCTGGTCAGTTCAAACAGGCCAATCCCAAGGTGTTAAGTTCATTGTGGGAAAAAGGAGATAACATCAGGCTGTCTCCAGGCTGCAGCGATGTTTGGTCAGCTTTTTGCATCTTCTCTTGCGAGCGCAGATATAAACCAGTTGCTGGAGATACATTCCATTCTCCTCCCCACTTGTACTAGGTGACAACAAGGGGAGAGAAGGTTCACAGAGGAAATATGCAGAAAATAGCAAAGTGTTACATTGTAGCGATAGAGGAGAGCAAAGCAATAACCCACAAGCACTTTCCCCCCTCTAGGAGTATGGCAGAACCCAGGAAGAGAGGAGAATGAGGTTTGGGTTTAGAAAGGGAAACAAAAAGGGGTCCTTTATATTATAGGTTCTGACAAAGAGAGAGCAATAGAAGGGGCAACTAAGCAAAGGGAAGAAGAAGAAACAGAAAATATAAATCAAGACAGATAAGAACAACTAGGAGAATAAAACCTAAATATAATTGAAGAAGATGTAGAAGGACAATGGGATTCTCTCAATGAATATAAATGGATTGAACTCCCCCTTAAAAAGGAACAAAATTTACATGACAACAAAAACTAAAAATGGATATAGTCTGCTTTCAAGAAATACATATTAAAAGACAACATTATAAATTCCTGGAATGCCTGAAAATTGGGAAAGTTTATTTTTCACTAACACAATAAAAGAAAAGCGGAGTAGTTCTATATATTAAAGAAACAATGAATCCCAAACAAATCTCCTTGGATGAAGAAGGAAGAATACTAATGGTACAAATAACGATAAAGCAAAAGATTGATGGTAGCAATTTATGCACCGAATAATAAACAAGAAGAATTTTACCAAAAACTACATAAGAAAATAGTGTAAACGGAATATCAAAACAGAATATTAGTAGATTTTAAGGCAATTTAGATGGAAAGCTAGATTATAGAAATAGTAAAATAGGGGGGAAAGGAAGGAACATTTTACCTAAAGCCTTTTTCAAAATGGCAGAAAAAATTTGTATACAGGACATGTGAAGAGAAAAAAATCCTAAGAAATCTCAATATACATTTTATTCAAATAGTCTTAAATCATGGTCTAGAATTGATATAATAAGGATATCTCCTGAATTATGAATGGACATACAAGAGATTGAGATAGAAACTAATATATGGGTGGATCATAATCCGATAAAGATGACTTGGAGAGGAATAAAGAAAAAAGTAAAATGGACATTAAATCAATCTTTATTGAAAAAGAAAGAATTTATACAAAAAGTAGCAAAGGAAATGGAATTTTTTAAAAAAGAAAATAAGAAAGAAGATACATCACTCCAAAATGTTTGGGATACAGCCAAAGCATACTTTAGAGGACTAGCCATAACTTATATGGCGAAAAAGACCAAAACAACAACAACAACAACAACAAATAAAGCTAAAAGAAGAATTTACGAAATTAGAATCAGAATTACAAAGAGACCCACAAAAGAAAACTCTGAAAAAAC
The DNA here is from genome assembly GCF_001527695.2 of Protobothrops mucrosquamatus. NCBI lineage: Eukaryota > Metazoa > Chordata > Lepidosauria > Squamata > Viperidae > Protobothrops > Protobothrops mucrosquamatus. The sequence continues at coordinate 510,796 of NW_015387502.1, read as the reverse complement.
AAATGGAGGTAATAAAACAAAATTAAACTTAATAGAAGCTGAAGAAACGGCTCAACAAATTAAAAGAGCAAAACAAAACTTTTTTGAAAATGCCAACAAGCCGGGTAGATAGCTAGCTTATAAATTGAAAAAAGAAAGAGAGAAAAAACTGATAAACAAACTGCAAGATGTGAAAGGCGATTTACAATGTCAAAATGATGCAATAATTTTATGAAACACTTTATGAAATAGAATAAATGACTGAGGAAAAATAGAAAATGCCAAGCTACCAAAAATCTCAGAGAATTTTAAAAACATACTAAATGAAAAAATAACAATGATGGAGCTGACAGAAGCTATAAAAAGACAAAAAAATGATAAGACGCCAGGCCCAGATGGCCTACCGGCAGAATTTTACCAATGTCTACAAGAAATACTAAGCCCATTAATGCAAGAAGTGTGTAATGAGGTACTATTAAAGGCCAAATTACCAAATACATGGATAGAAGTATATATTACTTTAATACCAAAAGAAGACTCAGACCTGACCCAGATAAAGAACTATAGACCAATATCTATATTAAATGTGGATTATAAAATTTTTGCTTCAATAGCAGAAAGATTGAAGATATTTTTTATTGAATTTATACATCCAGACCAAAATGGATTCTTACCAAAGAGACAAATAAAGAACAATCTAAGAATGATTTTAGACATACTGGAATATTATGAAATGCATCCAGGGAAACAAATGATGTTAATTTTTCTAGATCAGGGCTTTTCAACCAGTGGTACGGGTACCACCTGTGGTACATTGGCACCTGGCAGGTGGTATGCGACCATCCTAGAAAAGTGGTAGCGGGGGAGGGGAATGAGCTGAACCGGTGGTAGCACCACACAAGCCTGAGCGAGAGATGGCTGGAGCTGCAGGGCTGTCAGGGCTCAGCAGAAGTGCCAGGATCAGCGCCAGGCTCCAGCTGGAGCTGTGCACTGATCCTGGTGCTTCTGCTGAGCCCTGAAGAAGCACCAATCAGCTGGAAAGCAGCACTGATCCTGGCACTTCTGCTGAGCCCAGAAGAAACGCTGATCAGCTGGAATGTTGCAGCATCTCCAGGGTCTTGTGATTTACATTCAGATGCTTGGCAACTGATTCATATTTATGATGGTCACAGTGTCCCAGGGTCATGTGAAATGACCAAAACCTGCTGCAACCACCCAGCAGACGGGAAGAATAAAAACCAAACACCCCCACCACCCACACTGCCAATCCTCAACAGAAATGCTCACAACAATGAAAACCTCGGACAGGAGGAAGAGTGCCGCCGGGTGGGCAGGCAGGTGTCTTGCTCGACTGTGGCTTGGGGGACACTTTTTTCAGTGCCATTGTAACTTCGAACAGTCACTAAGCGAACTGTTGTAAGTCGAGGACTACCTGTACTTTATCACTTTTTTCCTTGCTAGGTGACTGGTGGTACTCGGATATTGCCATATCCTAAAAGTGGTACAATGGGTGAAAAGGTTGAAAAGCCCTGTTCTAGATGCACAGAAAGCCTTTGGTAACGTTAACTGGCAATTTATGGTACAACAATTAAACTATATGGATTTTGGAGAAAACTTTATAAATATAATCAAAACAATTTATCATAGACAAATGGCTAAAATGATTGTGAATGAAGATTTTACAGAGAACTTCAATATTAAAAAAGGTACAAGACAAGGGTGTCCACTATATTCATTATTATTTATTTTAACTTTGGAAGTGTTGAATAGAAATGTTAGACAGGACCCAGAAATAAAAGACGAAAAATATAAACTACAAGCATTTGCGGATGATCTGGTATTTATTCTAGAAGATCCATTGGAGACAATCCCCAAATTATTAACAAAGATTGAAGAATCTGGAGAAATAGCAGGACTGAAAATAAACAGAGAAAAGACTAAAGTGATAGTTAAAAACCTTACAGACAAACAAAAAAATCAACAGTCAGAAAAAGCAAACCTACAGGTAGTTAAGAAAGTTAAATATCTGGGGATAGATTTAACAGCAAGGTGTGCAACAATAAAAGAAGACAACTACATAAAACTATTAAAATAAATAAAATTAGACCTGGAAAAATGAAAAAATCTGCAACTATCAATTTTGGGAAGAATAGCAATGGTGAAAATGAACATTCTACCATAACTATTTTTTTTAATTTCAAACAATACCTATAAAAATTGAGAATTTTTTTTTATGAGTTAAATGCATCGATTTTGAAATTTATCTGGCAAGGGAAAAAAGCCAGAATCAGACTGAAAATGTTACAAGCAACAAAAGAAAATGGAGGATTCGGGCTACCAGACTGGGTTCTATACTACCAAGCAGCTGTATTAAAATGGATAAAAGAATGGTAACCCTTAGACACAAAATATTATTATACTTAGAAGGACATGACCTACAGCTCGGATGGCATGCCTTTCTATGGTATGGGAAGAACAAAATCCACAAATATTTTCAAAATCACTATGTAAGAAATGCTTTGCTTCTAACATTGGAAAAGATTAAAACAAAAATTTACATGAAAATACCAGGATGGATCTCGACAATGGAAGCATTTGTACACCCGAATTTAATTAACTATGAGAAACTTGTGACTTATAAAGACATTTTGAATACTGAAGGGAAATTACAAACTAAACAAGAACTGGAATAACAGGGCATTGAGCTATCATGGTGGCCACATTTGCAAATGCAGATGACTACCTGCAATATTAGCAAAAATGTTTAAAAATATGTCTAGCAATTGTTGGAAATGTAGACAAAAGCTAGCCATGTATTACCACCTTTGGTGGACATGCCCTAAAGCAAAAAATTCTAGTCAAAAATAAATATGTGGTTAGAGAAAATGTTAGGAAAACAAGTAGACTATAAACCGGAACTAGTTCTTTTAGGTATAATCTCAGAAAACTATGATAAAGAATGTGTATATTTACATGTACTAACAGCAGCGAGAATTACACTTGCTCAGTATTGGAAAAATGAAGAAACACCACCTGAAGAAGATATAATTAAGAAAATTCTGGACTGTGTGGAAATGGATAGGCTTACATTGAAAATGAAAGGAAACAAGATTCAGAATATTTTCAAACATGGGATAATTTTTACAAATGGCTAGAAAAATGGAGTAAAGAGTAGGAATGGAAATTGTATTATTATTAATGTTAAATATGTGAACCCAGACAACACATTGCTTACTAAGCACTAAAGATTGTAACTGTAAAAAATCAATAAAATATATTTAAAAAAAGAAAGGGGAGGGGAGAAACAAAAGATTCCAACTCTCTCTGTTGCAGTAAAATCAGACATTAAAATCAAATCTCAACTTTTTACATTTCTATAGTAATATGCACTAGCCATTTCTGTATTGGCAAAACAGTCTAATCGGTAAAACCCAAAATCATGATATCATTTTTTTTTCATCTCAAGCACCAAATCCAGAAGTGGTTTCCAAGTAGAAACAAAAGTACTTATGTTCTTTTCTTTTATCAGCACAGTCATTTTGGCCATCTCTGCTAATTCCATCAGCTTTTGTAACCATTCATCCATGGTAGGAATTGAGGCATACTTCCACTTTTGTGCATAGAGCAATCTTGCTGCCATATATAAAATCAAAGTTCCAATTTTTTTCCCAGTTCTCTTTTCATTAGGCCCAGAAGGAAAGTTTCTGGTTTAATCTTTATGTTCACTTTAAGAATTTTCTCTATTAATATATGAATCCTACTCCAATATTTCTGCCACTTGTCATTCCATTGTTAAGTTCAAGGGCTGATTCGGTTGGGGCTTTTCCCCTCCCTTCCCTGTTTTCAAGAGCTCCGTAATTGGTAAGGCAATCTTGGCAAAGGAGGGGATGAACTGTCTGTAGAAATTTGCAAACCTTAGGAAGCTTTGTAGCTGCTTGCGGATGCCAGGGGTTTGCCACTCCAAGATGGATTTCACTTTCACTGGATCCATCTCCACGCACTCGCATGAGGCATGGTAGCCCAAGTAGTCCAGGCTGATTTTGTGAAACTCGCATTTCGACAGTTTAGCATACAGCTTAGCATCCAATAGCTTTTTCAGCACCTGTCCCACAAGTTTCACATGTTCGTCCATGGTCTCAGTGTAAATAAGAATGTCATCTAGATACACTAAAAGCCCCTCATATAAATGCTCATGTAGCACCTTGTTTATGAATTGCATAAACACAGCAGGGGCCTCGTGCAGTCCAAAAGGCATCACTCTAAATTGGTAGCTCTGAAGGGGGCAGTTGAAGGCAGTCTTCCACTTGTCACCATCCTTGATTCTCACTGATTAGTACACCTCCCTCAGGTCTAACTTCATAAATACTTTCCCTTTGGCTAAATGCCCTAGCAAGTCCTTCATGAGAGGGAGGGGGTACATATTCTCCACGCATACTATGTTAATCCCATAGAAATAAACACACAATCTCAGTGACCCATCTTTCTTTTCTTTAAAGAGCACAGTTGCCGCTATTTGAGATTTCGTCATGGAATACATTTTTGGTTTGGGAAGTTTTACCCCAGGCAGGATCTCAATGGCATAGTCTGAGGGGTAGTGAGGGGGCAGAACATCACACTCTTTCTCACTGAATGCCTCCATGAGATCTCAGTACTCCCTTGGGATGGATTGCTGCTCCTCCCCTCCTCCAATACTCCCTTGCTGCTCTCAGGGGTTTTCCTCATCTCCCCTTCCTACTCAGGCTGTCGTTTTCTCTTGCCAGGAGGGCTCAGGTCTTGCTTCCTCATTATCATTCACTTTGAGGCTTTCTCCCAATAGATCTGGGGGCTCCACTTGGCTAAACAAGACAGGCCCATGATCATATCCTCTGCCATCTTTGGGGCAGTCATAAAATGAATAGTCTCTTGGTGGTCCATCAATTCTAGCTGCACTGGCTCTATCAGATAGGAAGCGGCTTTGCACCCTATCAGCGTGTCAACAACCTTCTCAAATTTCACAGATTTCTTGAGTTTCCTCACATGTAATCCTAGCCTCTGCACTACAGCTTGATTAATTAGGCAACAGGAGCAGTCTGAGTCTACAAGAGCCTTCATTATCCCCCTCACCCCTGAGCGAGATGCCTTGAGGTCTACCCTAACTTCAAGATGGTTGACAGGTCCACTCACCATCCGGTCATCCTCTCCCTCACTTTTGGTGTCATAGAGGATCATTGGTGGCTCCTTTTCGGTTGGATTTCCATCCCCCTTGCTTTCTGAGGGGGAGACTTCAACGACCTGGACTTCGGCTCATGATTTCTCCTTTCCCTTTTCTGGTGGCCTCTCAGGCTCTAGAGGGGGAGGGGCAGTGGGGCCCACTCTGGGTATTGGCACTGGGCATACCACTACCTGATGGCCCTCCTGGCCATCGTGATTCGGAGCTTCAGCAGATGCAGGGGACACCGTCACCAGCTGTTTTCCTCCTACCACAGGCTTTTCTTGGCCCCTTTTCAGCCACCTCTTCATGATCTTTGTACAACATAAGGACTAGCTCCACAGTGGTGACCAGATAGTACTATTCTGTTTCTCGGGTTGGTAGCCAATGAATGCAATGTATTTTCCCGCTCCCACGCATGCTCAGTAAGCTGGAGACAGCCTGTCTGACCCGGGCAGCCCATGGTGTCTGCCTGCTTCCTGCACCTGTCTGACAATCAGAGCTCAGGACATAACACCCCTCCCCTTTTGGTTAAGGAACAGATACTTACTATTTTACAATATTACATGCGCCCTCGCAATGTTATCATAACAATCAGTAATACACAACAATATAGGTCTTTCCCATTATCAAAATAATAATGTCAATTGAATTCCCTTACAAGGAATATACACTCTTTTTCCATACAACACATCATAGCACAAAATAGACCAGTTCCTAAAAAGACATACACAAGCATTTCAATTGAAATAAAATACAAAAGCATTTTATGGTTGCAAAGACAGAAACCTCACATAGTCCTTTAAGAACTTCGGAGGCTCTTTGGCCCACTCCAATCGTCTCAGAGCTGCTACAAGTGCCCGATCTGCAAGCTCACCTGCCAGGCTCAACAGACCGGGACTTTGAGACCTGTTCAATACGGGTGAAACCGGATCGTAAAGGCTGGCCTTTTCTGGTAGGCCTGAGCCTTTGTCCATTTGACTTCAGTTAGCCTGTTCCAGTAGGCCCAAACCAGAGTTCCTTGATGGGGTGGAATTCCCCGGATCGGTGTAAGAAGCCGGCTGGGAGCACTGTCCCGTTGGTGCAAGGCCTGAGGTAGACGCAGCGTGAAAAGTCAATTGAGTGCAATGGCCCATTGGCACATTGCCTGCAGAAGGAGCGGTGTGACAAGCTGGTTGAGTGCAATGTCCCAGGAATGCTGTGCCAGAGTTAGGAGCTGCCTCATATGCAAAACCCCCATTTGGTGAATGCAGTGTCCCACTTTCGCTGAGAGACTGAGATCCACGATCGCAATCGTGGTCCTCCCACCCCCCTGAGAGCAGAGTCAGGAGTGGAAGGGTGACTAGGTAATCTCCAACACAGTTGGTCAATGTACCTGCGCAGCACATGCCCATCTTCCAAGGCCACTTCATATGAAAGTGGCCCAGTAACGTTGCAGACCACCGCAACCACCTAAAGGTGTCCAGGTCCATAGTTCTGCACCCAAACCGGATCACCCACTCGCAAACGCTTTGGTGCCCGCGGCTGTGACACCTGTGAAGCCACCCGGTCTGTGTGTAATAAATCTAACTTGGTGATAAGGCAGCGACTCCATCGGAGCTCAGCTGGGCTCTTGCCCATAGATGTGCATGAAGTGGTCTGGTGGCAGAGGAGGAAATCTGCCAACCTGTGATGCCAGTTTCCATGGGTGAGTCGTTTCAAGGCCTCTTTTGTGGTGTGCACCATGCGCTCAGCTTGGCCATTTGAGGCTGGATGAAAAGGTGCCGAAGTAGCATGCCTAATCATATTTGCCCTCAGAAAGGACTGGAACTCCAAGGAGGTGAATTGAGGTCCGTTGTCGGAGACGAGGACATCTGGGAGCCTATGAGAGGTAAAAATCCCTCTCAACACCTGGATGGTCTTGGCAATAGTTGTAGTGGACACTGGAACAATCTCCAGCCATTTGGAGTCCACAACCACGAGGAAGAATTGCCCCTGAAAGGGGCCAGATTAGTTGATACGAAACCTTGACCAAAGAGCATGTGTGACCTCCCATCTATGAACGGGAGCTTGTGGCATTTTGGGCCGGGACTGCTGGCAAATGTGGCATCCTTGGACCTGGGTCTTGATCTGTTTATTGAGCCCAGGCCACCAGAGGTAGCTGAGCGCAAGCGCCTTCATCCAGACTATTCCCGGATGTCCCTCATGCAAGGAAGCCAAGACCCTAGTCCTCAGTGAGGTCGGGATTACTACCCTGCTGCCCCACAGGACACAACCCTTAAAGGTGGATAACTCATGCTTCTTTTTCCAGAAACTCTGGAAGTTAATGCCAGGACACATGTCAGGCCATCCTGACAACACCCAGTTCAACACGCATGTTAACATGTTGTCTTTAGCTGTTTCTGCGGCTACATCCCCTGCATTGAGGGGAGACTCCGTCAAATCCTGGATAGCCAGGATGTGATTGGCTGGAGCAGGATCTGACTCTAATAGCTGTAGAGGCAACCTACTAAGGCCGTCAGCGTGGCCCATTTCTTTACCCGGTTTGTGAACCAGGCAGTAGTCATAAGCAGACAGGAATATTGACCATCTCAACATTCTAGGAGAGATGATTTGGGGTGTTTGTTTGTTCATTGTGAACAACCCCAGAAGTGGCTTGTGGTTTGTGAAAACCATGAAATGGTGGCCATACAAAAAGTCATGAAATTTCCTAATGCCAGCCACAATTGCCAAAGCTTCTCTGTCTATTTGTGCATAATTGCGCTCAGCAGCAGACAGAGTCCTGGAGTAATAGGCTACAGGGACTTGTGTCCCATCAGCCCTAAGGTGGCTCAAGACAGCCCCAATCCCATAAGGGGATGTGTCGCAAGCTATGCTAACTGGCAACTGCTCATTGAAACAGCATTAGAAGATAACAATGCTTTGACCTCAGCAAAACTCTTTTTGTGGACTTTTGTCCACTTCCATGGAGCCTGTTTGTCCAAGAGCCGGTGTAACATCTCTGCCACTGTGGCCTTGTGGGGAAGAAAGGAATGATAGAAATTTAGAAGTCCAAGGAAGGCTTGAAGCTCACTCTTCGACTTGGGACTTGGGGCCTGCTGAATTGCTTTGAGCTTAGATTCAGCAGGATGGATGCCTTCGGCATCTATATGAAACCCCAGGAAGTTACTCCAATTTTGCATTTTTTTTGTTTGAGCTTCAGCCCCACGTCGTGGAAACACCGCAAAATGGCCTGAATCCTGTCAGACAGGTTTTCGACTGATTCCCCAGTATGGGCATACCCCCAGAATGTTACGTAGCGTGCGCTCCATCACGCTTTGGAAGATGCCAGGGGCTACATTTACCCCGAACTGTAGCCTTCGGACCTTGAAGGCACCCGATGGGTCTCAATCGTTTGGGCATCTGCCGTGGTGTCATCCACTGGCAGCTGCTGATAGGCCTGCACCAAATCTAACTTGGCGAAAATGCAGCCTCCCTGTAGAGACACCAGGATGTGGCTCACTACAGGCACCGGATAAGAGTGTTGCTGTAACACTTTGTTTAGCGTGCATTTATAATCAGCACAAATGCGGACTTCTCCATTGGCCTTAAGTGGTGTGACAATGGTGTTTCCCATGGACTACTATCCACGGGTTCCAAAATGCCTTGCTGTAACAGCTTGTCCAGCTCAGCATTGATCTTTTGCTTAAGCGCAAAGGGCACTTGATGAGGCTTAATCCTGATTGGTGCAATGGAAGGGTCTAACCTTAAGGCAATAGGAGGTCCTTTGTAGGCCCCTAACTCAGGGCTGAACACATCAGCAAACTCATTACACACCTTTGCAAAGCTTGCCAATTGCAGACTGTATAACCCAGTCACCTGAATTCCCAGCGCATCAAACCAATTGAGTCCAATTAGACTCATGCGGTCACCGTCAACCATGACAATGTCCCAAAACCCCTCAAAGTTCCTACACTGCACTCCGAGTGTGGCCTCCCCCTTCACGCTGACTTGGGGAATTCTGGAAGTCAGTCAAAATAAGATTCGACGGCCTGAGCTTAACTCTTTGGCCACTTCTACAGCAAATCTGCTTGAGGGTTTTCTGGGAAATGATTGACAGAGCTGAACCCGTGTCCAGCTCCATATCTAAGGGGACCCCCTGCAATTTGACTTCAAGACAAAGCTTTTACTTCAATGGGCAGTGAGCACCTGTTCTCAATACGCTCCTTCTGGTCGCGCAAAACCCCACCCTGTTCTGACTGGGAACCCTGATACCTTTCTGAGGCAACTCTTCCGATGGACGGTCTTTCTTGTGACCCAAACAGACGGTAGCTATGTGGCCGTGCCGGCCACATGCCTAGCAAGTAGCGGAATGAAAACGACAGTCGGTACGTTTGTGGTGGCCTCCACACCAAAACACCGAAAGAAGGGAACTGTCTTGTCAAGGCTTTTGTCGACTTGCCTTTGGGGCCTTCTTTCTGTTGGCTGTTTCAAATGATCGACCTCGTTGTCTGATTCTGGTTCTTCAACCCTCTCAGCGACCTCTTGATGGATGGAGTCTGAACACTGATCATTCTTTGAGAGCCACAAGGCCTTAACAGCTCCACCTGCTGCTTCTTCAGCTGTTATCTCCCTTAGCGCGTCTTTGGCAAAAATCTTTTGCTGCAGTTCTCGGCTCCTCAGACTGCAAACTAGCCTGTCTCGTAGCCGTTCTTCCAAGTCTTTAAACTTGCAAGGCCTTGCGGCTTGATGCAGAGCAGAAATGAAGTCCATGGCAGACTCTCCTGGACCCGCTGTTCAAAAGCATGTCGCCATGCTATGACCGACAGCTTTGGTTTGAAATGTTATTTTAGTATTTTTTAAAGCTCCACGTAAGCAATGGATTCCAAGGGTGCTGGAGCAACCAAGTTTTCAGCGATGTCAAAATTCTCTTGACCTCAAACACACAGCAGCGTCATGGCCTTAAGCCCATCCTCACAAACTTGGTTGACTCTGAAGTAATATTCCACCCTGGCAACGTAGGAGCTCCAGCTTTCAGGATGCGTGATGTCGAATTCAGAAAGACGCCCAATCTTCGCCAAGATGAATCTTGGCAGCCTCTTTCAACACCTCATGCTGCACAGGCTTCTGAAGGGGTTCCAGGGTGGTCCTAGCCGTACTCTCCTCCAGCGTCTTTGTACTGGCAGGCAGTGTGGAAGGAAGTTGGAATGCCAAACTTCTAAGCGCTTGAAGGCTTTCCGTTGTGAAGTCAGCCTTTGAATCTTCTGCAGCACAATCCCATCCTCGTCGCCAATGTTCTGTTTCTCGCGTTGGTAGGCATTGAACGAGGCAGAGTAACAAACAGGTACTTCTTTATTCAGCTTCAACAGAACAGAAAACAAAATGGCTCCACTCCTTTTATACCTTTTACAAGGCACAGCGTCAGCCAACGAATGCAACATATTTTCCTGCTCCCGTGCATGCTCAGTAAGCCGGAGACAGCCTGTCTGGCCTGGGCAGCCTACGTAATCTGCCCAGGTCTCAGTGCAGCTTCCTGCACCTGCTCTGTCAATCAGAGCCCAGGACATAACAAGTACCAATCATTGAGCCGGTCCAGGATCCCTCAGGCCAGGCACAAGTGGAACAGGTCACGACTCAGCCCTTCTCAGAAGTATTAGGTTAGGAGTTTTTTGGGCCAGTGTCTCAGTCTCCCTGCAATCCTCCTGAACTCTCTGATGTACTCTGCTACAGGTCTGCTCCTCTGCCTGACAGTTCGGACCACAGCCTCAGCACATCAGTTTGCATGGGGTCACCGAACTGGGCTCTGAGCTCTCCCAGGAATGTGCCCAGATCTCCCACCTTGGCAGCTCCCTAATTGTGTATTATTAGTTTTTATAGGATTAGGAATAGAGTGGGGTTGGGGTTGGGGTTGGGGTTAGGGTTAGGATTTTTTAAAAAATATTCTTTTTTTAAAAAAAATATTTTATTAAATTTTATAAGGGTAAAGGGAAAGTAGGAGCAATAAGGGTATGATAAGGGGTAGCAAACTAAAAAGGTTAGACCAGGGGATGGGATAGGTACAATAGTGGGGTTGTCCCCCACAATAAATCAACACTTCAACAAGTAAACCCGTCCAAGTATACATATTCAATCATACTAATTAATATAAAATAGCGATACTTAATATAATATTACTAATATATTACTAATTAACTATAATAACTTTAACACATTAATATATTACTTATTAGTTATAATTACTTATTGTTAGAATCACAAATAAAAAAGAAAAAAAATTCATAGGAATAAACATGAAATTTAAATACAAAATTTATATAATACTAAACAGTTATAAAGATCAAATTAACTATAATCACATAATTAAAATTTGATAAATGGGAAAAATTCCTCTAAGTACATATCCATACTTAATAACTTATCAATTATTTCTGATCATCACCATTAATATTTAAAGTCACTAGTAATAAAAATATTATTGATCTAACAAAATAGAACTTAATTAGTAGTCTATCATTTATTCTATTCAATTTTAAAATTCCATTCAATTTTAAACTCAATTCATATTCTAACATATTTCTAACCATCGATAAAACTTTTCCCAAGTTTTAAAATAAATTGAGTCTTCTTTCTCCTTCATCTCCAAAGTTAATCTGTCCATTTCTGCACAATCTAAAATTTTCGAGATTATAGCCTGGTCAGATTGTAAATTTTCATTTTTCCAAATGAATTGGGCAAATACTATTCTTGCAGCTGTTAATATATGTAGTATTAAATAGTCATTCTCTTTACCATAGCTAGATCTTACTATTCCTAACAAAAACAATTCCGGTTTAATTTCTATCTGTACTTTCGTCATCTTTTCCAGCCATCTATGAATCTTAAGCCAGTATTTCTTTGCGATAGTGCATATTCACCAGGCATGGTAATAAGTGCCTGAGTTTTGTTTACATTTTCAGCAAGTATTTGATACATTTTTAAACATTTTCGCTAATCGAACTGGTGTCATATGCCATCTATAAAACATCTTATATAGATTTTCTTTATATGTTGCTGCTTTAGTAAGTTTAATATTTTTATCCCAAAGTTTTTGCCAGTCTTCTAAATCTATAGAGTATCCAAAATTCTTTGCCCATATTATCATTGTTTCTTTCAGTTGTTTTCTTCCATCTTCCATCTTAACAGACATTTATAAAATTTCTTAATCAAGTTCTCGTCTGTTTTCAAAAGTATTTTATCAAGTGGAATCTGCTCTTTGTAAAATCCCATTAATTTTATATCTTTTTCATATTTTGTTTGAATTTGCAAATAAGACCACCATGTTAACTCAATACCTTGTTGTTGAAGAGTTTGCCTGTCTTTAAGTTTTCCATCTTTATCCAAAATATCTTTATAACTAACAAGTTTATCATAGTTAATCAAGCTCGGATAAGCAAATGTTTCCATTGTTGAAAGCCACTCAGGTATTTTCATGTACATTTTGTGTCTAATTCTCTCCCATTCTGAAAGCAATACATTTCTTATGGCATGATTTTGAAAGTATTTATGTGCTTTAGTTTTCTCATACCATAAAAAGGCGTGCCAACCTAATTGGAGGTCATGTCCCTCTAAGTAGAGAAGTCATTTATCTCTCAACGTAATCCATTCTTTCAGCCAAAGCAAAATAACTGCTTGATAATAAAGTCTCCAGTCCGGAAGTCCAAAGCCCCCTCTGTCTTTGGAATCTTGTAAAAGTTTACATTTAATTCTTGCTTTCTTTCTTTGTCATATAAATCTTAGTATTATTGTGTTCAAATCGTCAAAAAATTTCTTGTTCAATTTAACAGGGATCTAACTTTGGTAGAATGTTCATCTTAACCATCGCTATTCTTCCTAGCAGTGATAATTGAAGATTTTCCCACTTTTCCAAGTCTACTTTTATTTGTTTTATTAATCTCTCATAGTTGTCCTCTTTTAATGTTGTATATTTTGCAGTTAGGTAAATACCTAGGTATTTAACTTTTTTGGCTATTTGAAGATTTGTCTTTTTGGCAAGTTGAGTTTTCTGTTTATCAGTTACATTTTTTGTTAAAACTTTAGTCTTTTCCCTATTTATTTTCAATCCAGCCACATCCCCAAATTCCTCGATTTTCTGCAAAAGTTTAGGGGCTGTTTCCAGTGGCTCCTCTAAAATAAGGGCCAAATCATCCGCAAAAGCCTGTAGTTTATATTTCTGATCTTTAATCTCTAAACCTTTAATTTCCTTATCTTGTCTAATATTTCTAGCGAATACCTCCAATGTAAGAATAAATAACAAGGGAAATAGTGGACATCTCTGTCTCGTGCCTTTTTTAATATCAAATCCATCTGTATAATCTCCATTTAAGAGTATTCTTGCTGTTTGTTTCTTATAAATTGCTTGAATTGCTTTAATAAAGTTCTCACGGAATTCCATTTCCTGTAACTGTTGAAACATGGATTGCCAATTTAAATTATCAAAAGCTTTTTGTGCATCAAGGAATATAAATGCCATCTGATTCCCTGGATAATTTTCATAGTATTCCAAAGCATTTAAAATAATCTTTAAGTTGGAGAAGGATTTCCGGTTGCCGCTGGGTGTAGATCCAGGGGAGCGATCGTCCGTTCCCTGGGTCTGAAATTCCTTTGCTGGTGAGCCCGTTTGGGCTAAAAGCCACCCTGGAGGGGTGGCTGCTGAAGGGTGAATATTTGGGGAATGGGAGCTGGCGGTAGCCGGCTCTCCGAACCCAAAGTAGCCCCCAGAACCAGCAAAAGAAAGGCGGATCGCATTTATGCGAGTCGCTATCAACAGCTGAATGTCGGGAACAGAAAACAGTTGATTTTGACAGCAAGTAGTCAGTCTGGTGAGATTATTTTCTGTTCCTTGTGGAAAGTGGAACTTTTGATGAAATAGCCTATCTTTAACGGAAAGCTGGAAGCTTGAGGGAGGAAGGAGGAGGATTTTTTCCCTCACCCCCCTCCCATACAGGCGGTGTTTTAAGTGACTCAATTGCTAAGGAAGAAATTTAATTGGGATTATTTTAAACTTTGTTTTTGGCTGGAGAAATCTAAAAAATTAAAGAGAATTTATTTGGAAAGTTACCCCAATTATTCTTTCCTTTTTATAACTTTAAAACTGTGTGTTTTTACTCTGAACATTTTTTTTTCAAAAAACCCCTGGGAAAGAATCAGCGTTTCCCTGGTGGTTATATTGTAATTTTTTTCTTCTCTTCCCTTTGTTTGCTGTGCATTTGTGGAGCTTGGCTCAATGCCCAGACAATTGGCTGTATGCCCAGACATTCTTATCTCTCTTTAAAAGTTATTGTGAGAGACTGTTCAGCTTCTTATCTGACTGCCTGGCTAGCTATACATTTCCCATAGCAAGGAAAAATACAAAGGAAAAGGAATATTTTTTTTTTGCTCTCTTCTATTTTGGTTGCAGCTAAAGTTTGATTGGACTATAGTATTCATCTCTTCTTGACAACTTTTATTTTCATTTTTTATTTTTTATTTTTTGCCTGTCTATCTGAAGTCTCCTCCCTTTTCTTTTGAGAGTTTGATTTTTTTTTCTACCTCACCTTTTACAGATTGATTTATCACTATTGTCTTTTTTGGAAATTGTTTTTTCCTGTGGAGGGTTTTTGTTTTTTTCCTCTCTCTAAATTTTTTTTCTCTTTTTTTGCCCTTTCCTGCTCCCTCTGTGGATGGTTTCGAGATTTTTTTTATTCCTCTAAAGGATTTGGGTTTTTTTCTTTTTTTCTTTTTTTAATCCTTAAACTACACCTGGCCTTGTCTCCTGGTAATAGGAGGGCACTGGATTATAAGTGGCCATCGGGCTATCTGGTGGATTATAATTAGCCATCTAATACAACAATTAGAAGATGAGTGCCTTAAATTTAGCCAAAGGGGTGAGGAAGGGTTCCTCAGCCCCCGCTTTTACCGCGGTGAGTCCAACTATTCCGAAATCAATCACTACTTTTTTACAAGATTCTCATCAGATAGATACCCAAGCAATACTCCAAGCAATTTCAGCTCAATCTAAAAATATTGATGATTTGAAAATGGAAATGAAAAAAGATTTGGAAAAAACTCATGAAGATTTGAAAATTGATCTTCTTAAAATGGATCAAAAATGGAAAACTTTCAACCAGCGATGGTAGACACTTAACAAAGAATGCAAAAAATAGAAGATAAGGCAAGGGTGGTTGACCGGAAAATTGAAGCGTTGCAAGAGGAAAATCAGAGATTGGCGCAAGCAAATGTGGAATTGGAGGACAGCATGGCCGTGATGGAGATGGATAATGCTTCATACTTTCTAAGATTTCAAAATATTGTAGAAGAGAAAGATGAGAACTTGTTGGAGTCGATGAGTGAATTATTAGCGGAATTGCTTGGAATGGAAATGGATCTAATGAAAAGAGAAATAGATCAGGTTTTCAGAATGAATTCAAGCTACGCAAGAAGTAATAGAGTTCCTAGGGAGGTCCATGTAAGATTTCAAAAGATTTATATGGGATGAGATCTTGAAAGGGATAAGAGATCAACCACTGAAATATAAAGATAAAGAACTTGTAATTCTCAAACAGATTCCCAGAAGGATAAGAGAAGCGCAAAGAGAAGATCAATTCTTAATGAGGAAACTCTTTAATAAGGGAGTGAATTTTAGATGGCTGGTCCCAGAAGGATTACTAATCTTCTGGGACTCGAAAAGATACAGAATAGATACTCCATCTCAAGCAAAGGAATTTTTTAACAATCACAGAGCCTTTTTAGAAAAAGGTGATGCCGAACCCAAGAAATCAGAAGAGACAATGGGTGCAGGAGCACCGAAACAATCGGAGGAGGGAGAATAAAAAAAGATGCAATCAGAGGAAGATGTAAGACCGAAAAACCAGAGACAGATCAGCTCCCCTAGAAGATTGAGCTCTAGATACAATTGAAATTATGGAGGAGATTGGAATTTTTTCAATAAATATAAATGGTCTTAACTTCCCATCAAAAAGGAGTAAAATATTTAACAGACTACAAAAATTGAAAATGGACATAATTTGTCTTCAGGAGACACATATTAAAAGACAACATTCCAAAATTTTAGAACAATCAAAGATAGGTAAACTTTATTTTTCTTTAGCACAACAAAAGAAAAGAGGAATAGCATTTTATATAAAAGAAAAGATGAATCCAAAACAAATTTATGCTGATGAAGAAGGGAGAATACTAATGGTGGAAATTACATGGGATCAAAAACAAATCTTGATGGTTGCAATATATGCTCCCAATGAGAAACAGGATCAGTTTTTTCAGCAATTATATGATAAACTAGTGGAGCTAAATTATCAAAATCTTTGCATACTTGGTGACTTTAACATAATAGTTGATGCATTACGGGACTATAAAAGTTATAAACAAGGGAAAAAGAGGGAAATACCCTACCTAAGTCTTTTTTAAATATGAAAGATGAATTGTGTATACAAGACATATGGAGAGAAATGAATCCAGAGAAAGCACAATATACATTTTACTCAAATAGGCATAAATCCTGGTCAAAATTGATACGATATGGACTTCATATGATTTAAAGACTATGATACAAGAGGTGGAAATTGAACCTAATATTTGGGCTGATCATAATCCAATTAAAATGACTTTGAAAGGAACCAGGAAAAAATTAAGATGGTCATTGAATAAATCAATACTGAAAGAAAAATAATTTCTACAGTTTGCAACAAAAGAAATGGAATTTTGTTTTAAAATAAATAAGAAAGAAGAAACCTCTATTCAAAATCTCTGGGATACCGCGAAAGCATATTTTAGAGGCTTGGCTATAACTTACCTTGCTAAAAAGAATAAAGAAAAGAGACAAATACAAGGGCACAACAGATAAAATATTCAAAACAGAATTTTTTTTAAAATGCCAACAAACCAGGAAAATGGCTTGCATATAGACTGAAAAAAGAAAGAGAAAAAAAAATGATTGGTAAATTACAAGATTCAAAAGGTGAAATACATTGTCATAATGAGGCACTGAAAAAAATGGCTAAAACTTATTATGAGACACTTTACAAGGCGGGGGTGGTTTCTAAGGAGGCAATACAGGAATATCTAAGAAAAGCAAACCTCCCAAAGATACCAGAGAACATGCAACATATGTTGAACGAGAAAATAACAATGATGGAAATTACAGAGGCTATAAAAAAACAAAAAAAAGATAAAACTCCGGGACCTGATGGTCTCCCAGCAGAATTTTATGTAGCATTACAAGATATAATAAGCCCGATATTGAAAGATCTTTGTTATTTATTTTATTTTTATTTTTTTATTGAAAAGTTTTATAAAAGTTACAATATAAACCCCAAAACCAACCCCCCCTAACCCCCCTCTCCCTCCCCCGCTTCCCAGAGCTGAATATAGGGTTACAAATATACCGTATTTTTCGCACCATAAGACGCACCTGACCATAAGACGCACATCGTTTTTAGAGGACAAAACAAAAGAAAAAAAATTTCTAACCGGCGGTGGCGCGGTCAGGTAGGCGGCGGCGGCGCGGTCGGATAGGCGGCGGCGGGCCGTCCGGGAGGCCGCGGGGGGGTGCAGCGGGCCGCAACGGGCCG
>NW_015387502.1:489636-491595 GCF_001527695.2 Protobothrops mucrosquamatus | reverse complement strand
TGCCAATCATTCCCTACCAATCTAAGTAATTCCTTATAAGAAATCCTATCCAAATTCACACCCATAGATACCCCCTCTATCACGTGTCCAGGAATCCCCCAGATTGGTATTTTGTAATTTAACTTATAATAATACTTTTTCCAGACACGCAATAAAGCACTTCTTAAAATATGAGATTTAAAAGCCTTGTCAACTTTTTATTATAAATTAAGTATGCATGCCACCCATATAATAAATCCCATCCCTCCAGATGAAGTATACTTTTATTTGTTAAATTAAGCCAATCACTAACCAATGTTAAAACCACCGCATCATAATATAATTTCAAGTTAGGCGCCTTAAGTCCTCCTCTTTCCCATGCGTCTTGTAAGATCTTAAGAAAGATCTTTGTAACGAAACTTTTTCGGTGATGAAAATACCAAAATCCCGGACAGAAGCCAATATTTCTTTTTTTTTTTTTAATACACATTTTATTGTTTTTTTTAATTTTTTTACATCAAAATGCTCATGAAAACACCGTGGTGAAAGGGTAATCAATCCTAGCAAAACAAGTCATATATGTATAGCTAAAATTAATACCTTAAAAAAAAATCCCCCTCTATTTCCCTCACATAATATAACAAATTTAGTTTAATCTATTTCTTCTTAAAATTCAATCAATCCACAAAATCATCCCTATATAAAATCATCCCTATATAAAATCATCTATATAAATCACTCCTGCTTTTAAGCTCCACTAATTTCAATTAACATATTCCAATTAATCTTAAACAAACATATTAATAAGACTTTGGGTATCCCTTCTACAACACATAATATTCCAAGAATAATATTCTAATATTTTCATATATATTCCATCTCTTAATTTAATACATCATTAATTAATACCCTTTCTTCTCTTATCATAAATCTCTCTAACTCTTCTGCTATTACAAAATAGTTTTCTATATAAACAAATTAAAAACAATCAAACAAAAAAAAACATTTCAACCTGTTAGGTAAAATTTAAATCTCAAAAAAATTATCTATCGTATCTAAAACAAACCTATTATTACACCAGTTATTATCTTACTACTTTCATTTACTCAATTAAATTATCAAATCAATCCAAATCTCTAAAGCCTTTTTGACCCAATAATTAAGCTTTTAAATCACATTTTTAAATCTATCTCTAGCTTTTTTTCTATACCAAGCTGGTTTCCATAATGTCGCATTTACGTCATCAAATCTCAGTATTTGAGTATTAATGTTCATCAATAAATCAATCTGATCAAAATTCTCTTCCCCTTTTTCCAGTATCATGTAAGCAATAAAAATTTTGTTCCATATTATAATTTCAGCTTGATTATCCAAATTGTCATAACTTTCAATCAATCGTGTCTGGCTGTCTATTCCTGTTAATTTTAGCAATGAGAGTACTTCACTTAAAGTCATTTTTGGATCTTCAAAGTTCTCCACCATTTGTGCATAAATTTGTGAAATATCCTCCTCTGTAGTAGTTAGTTGGTTTGTAGAGTAATTGTAAGGACCCACCCCACTTTGCATCTTAAGAAGACAGAACTCCTGGAATATTTCTTCCAACAGGCATCTTTATTAAGAGAAAGCTGTTTGCAGGCATTCTAGACAGGACTTGGGGTCCAAGCTCTCCCATTCAAGGTTTTAAGGGATCCCCCAGTAGCCCCACCCCATCACCCCCTTCTTCCAGCGACAGTTCCAGGCATTGTATTCAGGCCCCTACTCGGTCTCCAGGTGACTTAGATCCCCCGGCCCGGGACTGCCGGCTGTTGTTATGTAATGCCAGGTCCGTGGTAAATAAGGCCCCCCTCATACAAGATCTTATTTTAGAGGGGGGTGCGGACCTGGCGGGTATCACTGAGACCTGGCTGGGCATTGAGGGAGGAGTCCCTCTTGTAGACATCTGCCCGCCGGGTTTTCAGGCATTTCATCAGCCGAGGACCC
>NW_015387502.1:463146-488374 GCF_001527695.2 Protobothrops mucrosquamatus | reverse complement strand
CCCCCCCATCGCTTCTTCAGCCGAACAAGCAGGGAGGGGCAGGGAGGGGGAACAGGATGGGAGGCAGCAGCTCCAGTGGCGGCAGCCCCATTGCGTCCTCAGCCAAACGGGCAGGGAGGGGGAGCAGGACGGGAGGCAGCGTCTCTGGCGGCAGCCACTGCAGCATTGTCGGGGTCCCCGTCGCCGCCCCTGGCCCGGCCGCCACCCCCGCCGCATCTTCAGCCACTTCGCCGTCTTGGGTGGCTCTTGAGCGGCATTTTGCAGCATGGTGCTCTTCTTTCCCACACTTGAAACACCCCATTTGCTTCTTGGCCGTGGCCAATGGTTTCACTGGTTCGCGTGTCAGCTCAGGCGGTGAGCGGCTACATTGTTTTCCTCGGCGATGCCTCTTCAATATGTCGATCTCTGCTTCCTCTGCCAAGACGTACCATTCCTTAAGTTGGTGTGGGTCCCCTCGGGGCAGGCAAGCCTCATATAGGTCATAATTTAGTCCGTCTTTGAAATGGCTAAGGAAGATGTCTTCTGGCCAGTTCAGTTTGCTGGCAATGGCTCGGACGTCTTGCGTATATTCGGCTACCGGGCGTTTTCCTTGCCTCATAGTTTTTATCCTTTTGCGGGCTTTGCGATCAGCCAGAGGGTCCACAAATCATCTTCTCAGAGAGGACATAAAACGGTTGAAGTCGTTGAGCTCTGGGGCATTGGAGTCATGCAAGTTCACCACCCAATCTGCGGCCGGCCCGTCCAGGGCGGATTGCACGATCCGGATACGGGCTTTGTCGCTGGGGATGTCCTGCCTGTATTCCTCCATGTAGCTGAGGACTTGGATTAGGAAAAACCCCAAGTGTGTTGGCTCCCCTTTGAATTTCACCTCCAGCGGCAGACGTCTTTGAATGGATCGGTGCCTTCGTTCTTGGTGGTAGTCTCTTCCATTCAGATTGCCATCTGTGGTTCAGCGGGGAGTGGGGACTACTGGATCAGCAGATGTCCCCGGGGCTGCAGGTTCCACTTCCCCTTCGGTGTCTCTCCCTTTGTGGCTCCAGGAGCTGGGGCGGGCGTAGAGCTCAGGATTCTCCTCTCCTAGGGAGCTGAGAGTTCGCTTCATTAGGTCGATTGCTTTCTCTAGGATCCAGCCCGAGTACGGTGCCCAGCTCCCTTCCTCTTCACTTGCGTGCAAGGATTTCTCCATCTCCTGCTTCCATTCTGATTGGTTGGGCCCCTGTCTCAGGGTCACCTTTCTTGACTTCTTTTCCCACTCGCCTTTCTTTCCAACATCCATTGACCACCGAGGTTTGTGGTCCCGTGTCTCCACCACCTTTTCTCCTGTGGAATCTGACCTCTCAGATCCCGACATCTGGCAGGGTTTCAGCCGGGGCAGCGGCTCCCTTTCCGGGGAGTTTTCTCCCTTCCTTGCTCCACCGTCTGACATGGTAATTTTTGCAAAGTCCCCCGGCAAGGATCTTCCTTCCAGGTGGACTAATTTTGCAAGTCCTGTCTAATGTAAGGACCCACCCCACTTTGCATCTTAAGAAGACAGAACTCCTGGAATATTTCTTCCAACAGGCATCTTTATTAAGAGAAAGCTGGTTGCAGGCGTTATAGACAGGACTTGGGTTCCAAGCTCTCCCATTCAAGGTTTTAAGGGATCCCCCAGTAGCCCCACCCCATCACCCCCTTCTTCCAGCGACAGTTCCAGGCATTACATTCCCACCCCCTTTTCCTCACTGCAGAGGAGGAGAGACTTCAGAAAGGATTACGTGAAAGGTAATGACCCCAATTGTTATTGTTAGTCCTTTTGGTGATATCCACACCCAGTCCCTTTGAAGTATACTGAAGGAAGTGAGGGCCATAAAGCCCCTTTGTTCACCCCCTTCCCTTCATCATATGACAGAATCCAGAGAAAGGCAGAAATGGGGTTTTCCATAGTTGATAACTAGAGATGAAATATAATTGGATTCTGATAGTAATCATTTAAAGTCTCAATCTGGAATTTTGGGTCCTAAATTTTTCTAAAGTTCAATTGATCAGTTAGTTCCTCCATCTCAAATTGTGTAGACTGTTGCATATAAGTTTGTCCTTGACCTGTAAATTGGTCTTTTAGAGTTTGAAGCCCAGCTTGTGGTTCTACAAGATAATCTTTAGTTTTTAACTCCATGACTTCATCTCCTCTTTCATTTCCAATATTTTTTCCAATATCAGCTCATAATCCAATCCAGAATTCAATTGATCAGTAAATTTTTCCTCCATCTCAGATTCTGTACACTGTTGCATATAGGTTTCTTCTTGGCCTATAGATTGATCTTTTAGAGTTTGAGGCCCAGGTTGAGATTCTACAAAATAATCTTTAGTTTTTCTCCATAGCTTCATCTCCCCTGACATTTCCAGTATTTTTTCCAATATCAGCTCATAGTCAAGCTGTGGGTAAAGGTCTGCTATTTCCATCATAAAAGAGTCTTTTAATCTTTTTGTGGAAACTATATTTATTCCGCCTCCACCATTTTTAAATCACAAACACAACCCACAGCTGTTTCCAAGCCTTTATCTTTCCTTCTTATTAATTTCTGAAGGTCAAAGCAGTTGCAATAAATATGTTCGCCACAAGATGTCCTCAGTAGGCTATAAAATTTTTCCCTTTATCTCGTTAAAGATGACAAAGAAAGAGACAGAAAAACACCAATATCTTCAGTATACTAAGTAAAATAATGCTCTATATTACAAGTTTTTCCAGGGATGCCCAATAACCAAAAAGTTCAAGGTATAATAAGTGCTATTCTGTAGTTTTGTTTAGAATTTTTTTTCCCCAAACAGACAGAACCCGCTCTCTTAGAACAGGGAAGTCATCCAAAAAAAAAAAAAAGCTCTTTGCAGGAAATGTAGTTCAGAGAAATAGTAAGGTCAGAGGGACAGAAAAAAGTCTCACCCGGATTCACCACGGTGGTTCTTTGTGCTTAGATGATTTTCTGACTTCAGCTAGCACAGCGAAGTAATCGGCCATTTTACTGGCCGATATTCTTCTCCATCGGCCCTAAGGAGTTAGCTCGGACTGTAGGGGGAGCTGCCGCTCCACCGCAGCCGAGCAAAAGCCTCCTCGACGGTGGTCACCCCTCCAGGGCGATTTAGGACCTACCGGTGGAGAGAAAGCAGCAAACGAAGAGCAGCAGCTCTTCGTATAGCTGCGCCTGCCGTGACCGGAAGCGGAAGTCAGAAGCCAATATTTCTCTTATACCTAAAGATGATACTGATCTCACACAAATTAAAAACTACAGGCCAATATCACTATTAAATGTGGACTATAAAATATTTACAGCAATAATAGCGGAAAGAATGAAGAAATTTTTGAATGAATTTATCCATTCAGATCAAAAAAAAATTTGCCTAAAAGACAGATAAAGAACAATTTAAGAATTATTTTAAATGTGTTAGAATATTATGAAAAACATCTGGGGAAGCAAATGGCACTAATATTTTTGGATGCACAAAAAGCCTTTGATAATCTTAATTGGCAATTTATGTTTCATCAGCTGCGAGTGATGGATTTTGGTGAAAATTTTATAAACGCAATTCAAGTAATTTACAATAAACAATCAGCAAAGATACTTTTAAATGGAGACTATACAGATAACTTCGATATTAAAAAAGGCACAAGACATGGATGCCCATTGTCTCCCTTGTTATTTATTCTTACATTGGAAGTGTTGGCCAGGAATATTAGACAAGATGTGGAGATCAAAGGGCTAGAGATAAAAGATCAGAAATATAAATTACAAGCTTTTGCAGATGATTTGGTCTTTATCTTGGAGGAGCCTTTGGAAACAGCCACTAAACTGTTGCAGAAAATATTGGAATTTGGAGAAGTGGCTGGGTTGAAAATAAATAAGGAAAAGACTAAAGTACTTACAAGAAATCTAACAGAAAAACAGAAAGCTCAATTTGTGGAAAAAAACAAATCTCCAGATAGCCAAAAAAGTTAAATATCTAGGTATCTATTTAACATCAAAATATACAACAATAAAAGAAGACAACTATGAAAGACTATTGAAACAAATAAAAACAGATTTGGAGAAGTGGAAAAACTTTCAATTATCACTATTAGGAAGGATAACGACTGTTAAGATGAATATCTTACCTAAACTGCTATTTTTATTTCAGACAGTTCCTGTCAAACTAAGCCAGAAATTTTTCAATGAATTAAATGAAACAATAATGAGATTTATATGGCAAGGGAAAAAAGCAAGAATTAAAATTAAACTGTTACAAGACTCAAAAGACAGAGGGGGCTTTGGGCTCCCAGACTGGAGACTCTACTACCAAGCCACTATTTTGTTGTGGCTTAAAGAATGGATCACATTGAGAAATAAATGACTTCTTTATTTAGAGGGACATGATTTGCAACTGGGTTGGCACGCTTTCCTATGGTATGAGAAAAATAAAGTACATAAATACTTTCAACCTCATGCTATAAGGAATATACTACTCTCAGAGGGGGAGAGAATTAAAAATAAAATTTATATGAAAATACCTGAGTGGCTTTCAACAATGGAAGCATTTGCGTATCTGAACTTAATTAACTATGATAAACTTGTGGTCTATAAAGATATCTTAGATAAAGAAGGAGAACTTAAAGATAGGCCAGATCTTCAACAAAATGGTATTGATTTAACATGGTGGTCATATTTGCAAATTCAAACAAGATGTTGAAAAAGATGTAAAAGTAATGGGATTTTACAAAGAACAGACACCATTAGATAAAATACTCTTGAAAACAGATGAAAATTTGATTAAGAAACTCTATAAATTTTTGTTAAACTGGAAGATGGAAGAAGAACAAATGAAAGAAACAATGATAGTGTGGGCAAAGAATTATGGTTATTCTATAGATTTAGAAGATTGGCAAAAACTATGGGACTGAAATATTAAACTTACTAAAGCAGCTGCATATAAGGAAAATTTATATAAAATGTTTTATAGATGGCACATAACACCAGTTAGATTACAGAAAATGTTTAAAAATGTATCAAATATGTGTTGGAAATGTAAACAACAACCAGGCACTTATTACCATCTTTGGTGGATATGCCCTAATGCTAAGAAATTTTGGTTTAAGATTCATATGTGGCTAGAAAAGATTATTAAAATACCGATAAAATTTAAACCAGAACTCTTGTTTGCTAGGAATATTAGGCCTGAATTATGGAAAAGAGAATGAGTATTTAATATTACATGTGTTAACAGCCGCGAGAATAACATTTGCCCAATTTTGGAAAAATGAAAATTTACCATCTGATCAGATTATAATAAAAATATTTGAATGTACAGAAATGGATAGATTAACTTTAGAAATGAAAGAGAAAGAAGATACAATTTATTTTAAAACATGGGAAAATTTTTACCAATAGTTAGCAATACGATAGAATGGGAAAAGGTTATGAAACTTAAAGAGATAATTGATAATTTGTATTTATATTTCATGATTATTTGTATGAACTTGTCTTTTTCTGTTTTTTTTCTTTTTTTCATATTTGTGATATGTAGTAAATTATAACTAATAAGTAATATATTACTATTTTAATGTTATTACAACTAATTAGTATTAAGCATTGTTAATTAGTAGAATGAATGAGATATATTGATTAACTTGTTATTTACATGACTATATTGAAAGCTGTTTAATACTAGAGTAATTATTAAGATTTAATATGTATACCCGGACGGGTTTACTTGCTGAAGCGATGTTATTTTGTGGGATTGATCCCACTTTTGTGTTTACCCCCTTCCTTTGGTTTAACCCTTTTGTATGTCTCCCTTTGTTTTACCTCAGAAGAGGTGGTGGAGACTCGTAACCACAAACCTCGGTGGTCAATGGGCATTGGAAAGAAAGACAAGTGGGAAAAGAGATCGAGAAAGGTGACCTTTAGACAGGGCAGCCACCAACCAGAATGGAAGCAGGAGATGGAGAAATCCCTGCATGTTAGCGAAGAGGAAGGAAGTTATGAACAACACTCAAACTGAATCCTAGAGAAAGCTACTGACCTGATGAAAAGAACCCTCGGCTCTCTAGGGAAGGATAATTCTGAGCCCTGCGGCTGCACCAGCACCTGGAGCTGCAGCTGCAGCTGGAGAGACACTGAGGGGGAATCAGAACCTGTAGTCCCAGGGATGTCCACTGAACAAGTAGTGACCACTTCAGCAGCCCCAACTCCCTGCTGACCTGTAGATGGTGATCAGGATGGAAAACAATACCACCGACAGCGAAGGCACCGATCAATTCACAGATTCCCACCAGTCCACCTATCCCTGGGAAACCATGAGGAACACATAACGTTTGTAGTGACCCCAGGCATGGAATGCCCAGTGATCCTAGGGATGGAATGGTAAAGAAATGGAACCCCTGGGTAAATTGGAGGATGGCAGAAATCAATTTCCTGAAGGGGGACCCTACGGACTTAAAACCCCAAGGGGCCATACCAAAATTAAGAACAGAGAAAGCATCAATGGGAGAAGGAAAGGGGCTACCCGAAATACCAAAGGAATACCGAGACCTTGCTGACGTTTCCAGTGAGGAGAGGGCGGATGAGGTCCCCCCTCACCGACCAACGGATTGTGCCATAGAATTCAAGCCCGGGGCAAAACTCCCGAAGCCCAGACTATACTCCATGAGCCCTAAGGAGAAGGAGAAAATGGAAAGATTCATAAATAAAAATCTAGAAAGGGGGTTTATTGAACCTGCCAAGCCTAAAGTAGCTGCCCAAGTCCTCTTTAGAGAAAAGAAGGATGGCACATTACACTTGTGCATAGACTACCGCTCATTGAATGCAATCAGTGAAAGAAACCTATACCCCCTACCCCTCATGAAGGACATGTTATCCCACCTCTCGAAGGAAAGAATTTTCACAAAACTAGTTCTAAGGGAAGTGTATTACCACGTTAGAATTAAGGACGGGGATGAATGGAAAACCGCATTTAATTACCCAATGGGGTGCCACCAATTCAAAGTTTTGCCGTTTGGACTACAAGGGGCCCCCACATTATTTATGCAATTAATCAACGAGGTACTAAGGGAGCACCTATTTAAGGGGGTCCTGGTTTATTTAGATGACATCCTTATCTTTACTGAATCCAAAGAGGAACATGTCAACCTAGTCAGACCGGTTTTAAAGAAACTGCGAATTGCCCACCTATATGCCAAATTATCGAAATTCGAATTCCACCAGGAAAGAATAGACTACCTGGTACTTAACTTTTTAACTATTTGCAGATTTGTCTTTTTTGTAAGTTGACTTTTCTGTTTATCTGTTAAGTTCTTTGTTAATACTTTAGTCTTTTCTTTATTTATTTTCAAACCTGCCACTTCTCCAAACTTTTCTATTTTCTCCAACAATTTAGTGGTTGTTTCAAGTGGCTTCCCCAAGATAAAAACCAAGTCATCCACAAAGGCTTGTAATTTATATTTTTGATCTTTTATCTCCAATCCTCTAATTTCTTTATCTTGTCTAACATTTCTAGTCAATACTTCCAATGTTAGTATAAATAACAATGGAGATAATGGACATCCCTGTCTTGTACCTTTTTTGATATTAAAATTTTCTGTATAGTCTCCATTTAAGATTATCCTAGCAGTTTGCTTATGGTAAATTGTTTGAATTGTATTTATGAAATTTTTCCCAAAGTCCATTTCCACCAACTGCTGGAACATAAATTGCCAGTTTAAATTATCAAATGCTTTTGCTCATCAAGGAATATTAATGCCATCTCTTTCCCTGGATGGTTTTCATAATACTCTAAAACATCCAAAATCATTCTTACCCGTATTTTTCGCTCTATAAGACGCACCTGACCATAAGACGCACATACGAGGAAAACATGAAAAAAAATATTCTAAAGCAAATGGTGTACTAAAATATTTAATAAACTATAACAGAATAATATTTCAACCATGTTAAGTGAACAGCAGTCAATGTGACATTAAGAATCATTATGACTGTCATTAACAAATGTCAAAGGATGGATGCATGGAAGGAAGGAAGGAAGGAAGGAAGGAAGGAAGGAAGGAAGGAAGGAAGGAACCTTCCTTCCTTCCTTCCTTCCTCTCTAACTTCCCCTAGGGAAGGAGATGGATGGATGGATGGATGGATGGATGGATGGATGGAAGGAAGGAAGGAAGGAAGGAAGGAGAGATTGAAGGGGAAGGGAAGGAGATGGGTGGAAGGAAAGAAGGAAGGAAGGAAGGAGAGATTGAAGGGGAAGGGAAGGAGATGGATGGATGGATGGAAGGAAGGAAGGAAGGAAGGAAGGAGAGATTGAAGGGGAAGGGAAGGAGATGGATGGATGGATGGATGGATGGAAGGAAGGAAGGAAGGAAGGAAGGAAGGAATGATCTTTGGAGAGTCATGTTTTCCCAGATGGTGATGAACTGCAACTCCCAGCATTCCCCACTCTTCCACAGTGCTTTTTAGGGCTGCTGGGGATGGTAGACCAATGGGAGAAGTGGTAGCAAAAGCGCGGCGTTTCGGCTTAGGCACACAGCCTTGCCTGCAGGCGCTGCCAAGGACACACAAGCAGCTCTGGACAATTGCCCGCAGAGGGGGGCAGGCTCTGGCGGAGAGCCTGGCGGAGAGCCAAGCGGCATCACCTCTGGGGCCTCAGAAGCCGTGCGGAGGATCCGCGTGCCTCGGAGCCACTGGCCGTCCTCTCGCGCCCGCCAACCTGGAGCCCTCCAACCTCATTCCGGCACCTCTTGCCCTTTCCCAGCTGCCCCTCCAGGACCTGCCAGCCCCTCAAGCCTCCTAAGCGCCATCGCAGCGGTGGGGTTGCGGGAGCCCCTTTCCACGCCGCACAGCCTTTCACCGCCAAACCCTTCCCCGATTCGTCGCACATGAGAGGGGCACGGCCAGAGCACCAGCTCCCACTTGGAAGGCACCGCTTCTCCCCTCCCTGGCCGGCTGGCTGGCCTCCGACGCTGGCCTCCGCTTCTGAGACCCGGAGCCCGGCAAGCCGGGAAGGAGCTGCTCCTGCCTGCCAGCCCCAGGGCTGCGCCGGGCACCAGAGGGCCAAGGTGGCCTCCGACGGTGAGGGAGGTGGGCCGGGTGTTGGGGGGAGGCTCCGGCGTGGCGCAGAGGGCGGCCGGGCAACCAGGAGGCATGAGGACCGGCTCAGCTCAGCTCCCTCTCTCTATTTCTCTCTCCCTCTCAAAGATCCTTAAAATCCTCCCTCGCCATCGGAGGCCGCCTTGGCCCTCTGGCGCCCGGCACAGCCCTGGGGCTGGCGGGCAGGAGCAGCTCCTTCCCAGCTCGCCGGGCTCTGGGTCTCAGAAGCAGCCAGGCGGCGGGAAAGAGGGCGAGGCGGTGATGCCCGCATGTGCGTCGGAGGCCAGCCAGCCGGCCCGGGAGGGGAGAAGCGGTGCTTTCTGAGCAGGAGCTGGCGCTCCAGCCGCGCCCCTCTCGTGTGCGACGAATCGGGGAAGGGTTTGGTGGTGAAGGGCTGCGCGGCGTGGAAAGGGGCTCCCGCGACCCCACCACTGCGATGGCGCTTAGGAGGCTCGAGGGGCCGGCAGGTCCCGGAGGGGCGGCTGGGAGAGGGTAAAAGGTGCCGGGATGAGGATGGAGGGCTCCAGGTTGGCGGGCGCGAGAGGACGGCCAGCGGCTCCGAGGCGCACGGATCCTCCGCGTGGCTTCTGAGGCCCTGGAGGTGACGCCGCTTGGCTCTCCGCCAGGCTCTCCGCCAGAGCCTGCCCCCCTCCCCGGGCATTCCAGCCCTGGACCTGCACCGGTCAGCTGGAACGTCAGGCAAAGCTTTGGCCGGTGCGGAGGGCAAAGGGGAGGCTGCCGCAGCGCCGAACTCCTGTGCTTGTCAGCTGGGAGGTCTGGTGATGGAGCCGGCTGGTGGAGGGCGATGGAGAGGCGGCGACTCAGCGGACGGGGTCCTGCCTGCCCACCCGCCAGATTTGTAAAAGAAAAAGTCTTCTGCCCAAGCATAATGCCAGCAGTTCTGTGACACGGGGGCTTGAGGTATGGAGGCACAGGACACGGAGCGGCGCTGTGGGAGGCAGCAGGACAGGGGGGAGGGGTTATCTGCATCCTGCCAGCCGACCTCTGGAAGCCTTCCTGAATGAAGACTTTTAGGGGGTGTGGAAAGGGAGACAGACTGAGGGCTGTATTAAGACCATAAATGGCTGCTTAAGGAGAGTGGAAGGGAGGCGAATTCGGGGTGGAGCAGAAAACACGGGGGGGGGGGAGGAAGGCATTAGGAAATAAGCACCAAGGTACCTGGTGCCTTGCAAGGGATTCCCGAGTGTTCTGCAATTGTTTTTCCTCTCTCCTCTGTGCGAGAAAAACTTTTGCGGCGTAAATCTGAAATGAGTCCCTGGGGAGGGCTGGGCCTTGCTCTGCACCTGCGCTCTTCACACACCTCCTGCAGGGCACATTTGGTAAAGTTCCTGCATGCAGGCTGCCGCCAAGCAGAGGGAGTAGCACAGCTAAGGAAAAGGGTAAAAAAAAATGGCTGCAGCCTTTCCTCCTCCATGCCGCACAAGCTCTCCTTGCTTCCCGGCCAGTATATGCTCTCCTCCCCTGCACTCAGGCTTCAACTCCAGGTGGCATTCGCTCCATAAGACGCACAGACATTTTCCCCCATCTTTTGGGGGGGGAAAAGTGCATCTTATAGAGCGAAAAATACGGTAAGTTATTTTTTATCTGTCTTTTAGGTAGGAAGCCATTTTGGTCTGGGTGTATAAATTCAGTCAAGAATTTCTTAGTTCTTTCTGCCATTATCGAAGCAAAAATTTTGTAATCCACATTTAATAGCGATATTGATCTATAGTTTTTTATTTGTGTGAGGTCAGTATCTTCTTTAGGTATTAAGGTAATATTAGTCCACAACTTTTGTATTTTAATCTCCAAGAGTTCATTACACAGTTCTTTCAAAGTCGGGCTTAATACATCTTGTAATGCTATATAAAATTCTGCAGGAAGTCTATCTGGGCCCGGAGTCTTAACCTTTTTTTTTTTTGCCTTTTTATGGCTTCTATAATCTCCATCATTGATATTTTTCCATTTAGTATATTTCGAATATTCTCCGGAATTTTTGGCAAGTCTGATTTTTTAAAAAACAACTGTATTTTTTCTTTAGGAACTTCCTCTGCCTTGTAAAGTATCTCATAATAGTCTTTAATATTTTTTTCCATTGCATCATTTTGGAACTGTAATTCTCCTTTTGAATCTTGTAGCTTATTTATCATTATTTTTTCTCTTTCTTTTTTCAATCTATATGCTAACCATCTCCCCGGTTTATTGGCGTTTTCAAAGAAGTTCTGTTTAGTCCGTTTAATCTGTTGAGCCATTATTTCCATCTCAGCCAGGTTTAATTTATGCTTTATTATCTCCATTTGTTTCCTGAGCATTTTCTTTTGTGGATCTGTTTGTAACTCTAGTTCCAGTTTTTTAATTTCTTCTCTCAGCTTTAACCGTAGTCGTTTTTTTTCTTTATTCTTTTTAGAAGCATAAGTTATAGCCAACCCTCTGAAGTATGCTTTGGCCATATCCCATACATTTTGAAACGATGTTTCTTCTTTCTTGTTTATTTTTTAAAAAATCCATTTCCTTTGTCACTAGTTGCAAGAATTCTTTTTCTTTCAGTATAGATTTATTCAGAGACCATCTTAGTTTTTTCTTAATTCCTTTCCAAGTCATTTTTATTGGGTTGTGGTCTGCCCAAACATTAGTTTCTATCTCCACATCTTGTATTATCATTTTCAAGTCCAAAGATGTCCATATCGCATCAATTCTAGACCATGATTTATGTCTATTTGAATAAAATGTATATTGTAGTTTTTCTGGGTTTTTCTCTCTCCATATGTCTTGGATACACAATTCATTTTTGAAAATGCTTTAGGTAGCATATTTCCTCCTTTTCTCCCTTGCTTAGGGCTTTTATAATCCAAAGTCGCGTCTGCTATTGCATTAAAGTCTCCCATTATACAAAAATTTTGTTAATTTAGGTCCAATATTTTCTTGTGTAATTTTTTATAAAATTGCTCTTATCATTAGGTGCATATATTACTACCATCAATATCTGTTTTTGATCCATCATAATTTCCACCATTAGAATTCTCCCCTCTTCATCTGCATAAATTTGTTCTGATTCTATCTTTCCAAATTTTTCTTTTAGTAATGCATATTGTTGTCTTCTCTGTTTGTTTTTCTTTGCCATATGTGTTATAGTTATGCCTCTAAAATATGCTTTAGCTGTGTCCCATACGTTTTGTAATGTTGTATCTTCTTTTTTATTTTCTTTGAAGAAAAATTCCATTTCTTTTTTCGCTAACTCTATGAATTCTCTTTCTTTTAGTATAGATTGATTTAAAGTCCATCTTAATCTTTTTTGTATTCCTTTCCAAGTCACTTTCAGCGGGTTATGGTCTGCCCATGTGCCTATTTCTATCTCAATATCCTGTATATTCACATCAGCCGTCATCCAGATCATATCGATCCTTGAGCAAGATTTTTGGCTGTTTGAATAAAAAGTGTATTGCAATTTTTGTGGGTTAATCTCCCTCCAGACATCTTGAATTCCAATTTCCTCCACCATATCAAAAAATGTCTTGGGTAGTCGTCTTCTTCCCGTTTTTCCTGTTTAATTGCTTTTATAATCAATTTTTCCGTCCACTATTGCATTAAAATCTCCTACTAAGCAAATATTTTGATACTCCATTTCTATTATTTTTCTGTGTAAGTTTTTTATAAAATTCTTCTTGATTGTTATTTGGTGCATAAATTGCCACTAGCAGTGTTTGCGTTTGGTGCAGAAATATTTCTACCATTAAGATTCTTCCTTCTTTATCTGAATATACCAATTTAAAATCTATTGTCTCTTTAATATATATGGCGAGCCCTCTTTTTTTCTGATGTGTTCATGCATAGTAAAGTTTCCCAATTTTTGGATATTCCAATAGTTTATAATGCTGTTCTTTTATATGTGTTTCTTGTAGACAAATTATATCTATATTCAATTTCAGTAACTTCCTGAAAACTTTACTTCTTTTTGATGGGGAATTTAGTCCATTTATATTTATTGAAAAAATTCCATTTTCTTTCTCCATTTCCATTTCCATTATTCCATTATCAGCTTTGTAGTCAAGAAATGATAATGTCTTCGAGTATCTCTTACTCTCTTAGGTATCTGCTTTAAAACCACAATTTCTTTATTTTTGTGTTGTATTGGCTCATCTTTAACTTTCCGCAATACTTCATCTCTTATTGTCTTCTTCATGAACCTTACATGTACTTCTCTTGGCAGTTTATTTCTTCTCGCATAGCTTGAGTTCATGCAGAATATTTCATTGACCTCTAATTGGATTTCTCCTCGGTCTGCTTTTAGAGCCTCTTCCAGGATATCAATAATCACCACTGCTATGTTTTCTTCTTTATCCTCAGGAATATTTTGAAATCTCAAATTATGTTCCGCCTTTTTCATTTCTAGGATCTTAATTGCCGCCTCTAGATCTTGATTTGTTTGTTCTAATTTTTCATTTTCTTGTAATAACATTTCCATCTTTTTATCAATGTCCTCTGATTTTTCTTCAACTTTCTGTATTCTCTGTTCATTTTTAATTATCATTTGATTTTGAGCTTCAAATTTTTCCTTTATATCCAGGATTTCTTGACTTACTTTCTCAAGTTTACTCTGTGTCTCCTGATGATTTTTTTGTGTCTGTTCATAATTTCTTTCCATCATCTCTTGGTTCCTTTGCATCATCTCTTGAAGCAGCTTTAATGAGGTCTGTGTTTCGCTTTGAGAAGTGCTTGTTCTCCAGCATGATTGGATGGAGAATTCACCAATGGGTTATCTTAACCTTCCTGCTCCAATCAAGACTAAGTCCAAGCTTATAAATGCCTATGCTCCGCCATGTGCTCCCCAGTTTTTTGACTTAGTCTTCAAGCTCCAGACGCATTTTAAATAAGAAATCCAAAATTACATTATCTCACAAATTGACTGATTAATTAATTAAAAGCAAATTACAGGCAGCTGTAATAAGAATCAATCTGAATCAACAGGATTGAAGAACCTACAGATTCCAGGGGAGCAATTGGAGGTTCTTACTTGCTCCTTTGTTCTCCGGAGTCATCCCAGCAACGGCTAGCGAGGCTCCACGGTTCGCCGATTATTGCAGAGGCTTCACGCCGCTAAGAGGGGTTCCGACACAGCTGTGTTCGTCTTCAGCTCGGTTCTCGGCGTGAGGTGAGTTTCCGGCGACCAGCAGCTTGGCGGAGAGGCAATACACCCCGCAGAGCTCAGCCGAAGCCTCCCAACGCCCAGCTGATCGGCGGAGGGAAATTCGCTCCGCAAGGCTGACCCAATCTCCTGAAGCAGCCAGCTGATCAGCGTCGAGAGGGGATCGAGTCAGCCCATTTTTCAGCCTCCGAGGAGTCTCTTCAGCCTCCGAGAGGTCTCCTAGCCTCCGAGACGCCACCTGACGCGAGGGAATCCCCGAGGCCGCTCAGCTGATCAGCGCGAGAGGGGATTGCCCGAGAAGCTTCTGTTTTCCGGCATTGCTGCCCTGCTGCTCAGCGGCGAAAGGGGATTGCCCCACGTTGCCGCCTTTGTTCCCGGCGTGTTTTTAAGCGCGGAGACCACCCAGCTTCTGAGGGGGAGAGAACAGCGCTCCCATCTGAATTCAGCCGAGGAGAATTGCAACGGCGAGAAGCGGCTGGCGGAGGAAACATCTACACACCGGTGAGCATTTAACCCTTTACAGTCACTTGACTGCAA
This sequence comes from Protobothrops mucrosquamatus, assembly GCF_001527695.2. Lineage (NCBI taxonomy): Eukaryota > Metazoa > Chordata > Lepidosauria > Squamata > Viperidae > Protobothrops > Protobothrops mucrosquamatus. The sequence goes on along the minus strand of NW_015387502.1, from coordinate 473,614 downwards.
GCCAAGCAGAGTTTCAGGCCGGACTATTAACTGTTTTAGGCGAACCTTAAGGAGTCCAGGTGTTCCTCCTGGAACGAGGGCTCAGCCTCACATTCCGGCCAGCACAGACAAGGCCTCCGAAGCTATACTGGGCCCAGTATAGGCAGGCTCCATCGCTCACGGTGTTATCACATGTGGGGTGGCCAGCTCATTCATAAGAACGCACGGCCGAGCTAATAGACCCCATCACCCCCCCTCACCTGGGTTGGAGTATCTCTCTGGGCTCTTTCAGTGGGTTTAAAGCGCTAGAGGGGGGGCACCTCTCACTGATCAGAGCCCACAGGACAGCCAATAGTCATGGCTGACCCCACATAATCCTCATCATCATCATCTGCTGAGGTTCCTACTAAGAGAAGACAGGGGAGGAGTTCATCAAAGGGCAAAACTCTGGCCAAATGGTCCAGGTCAGACAGAGAGCCATCTATCCGCCACTCCACGATGGAAGGAGAGACCTCCAGATCAGTTTTTCTTAATCCACAGTTGATGAACAGTACTGCAGCGGGGTCAATTTTTGAGCCACTGTCTGCTCATTGCAACGCGAGCCCAGGGGCCTGGTCTCCCCCCACGGAAGCAGCACAGCGCCAGGTTAACTTGACAGGGATGGTTCCTGTGCCCCAAGGGGTGACTGCACAAGGGCTAATCTCAGCTGGGACTCAACCCACCGTTATGCCTGCGGCAGCTGGTCAGCAGGTTGGTCCGGAGTGCCTCCAGGCTATGATAGCTCAGGCCGTGGCACAATTCATGGCCACCTCCAGATCCCAGCACCCCTCTCAGTTTTCCCCACCACCTAGGGGAACCAGTTGTCATCCTGAGCCACTAGACACCGCAGAGGAGGCCTCCTCTGACCATGAATCCGTAAATTACGAGCATCCAGGCCTCATCCTATCCGATGACGAGAGCACACCAGCACCAGAACTGACCCCAACGGTAGGCCTTTTCGACCATTCCCTTTTCAATGTCTTGTTAATCAAGGACTGTACCACGAGTAACCTCACTCCAGAGCAAGAGGTTCCGACTCCCTCTACATCGAATGACCCCAACCCAATTTATGCTGAGCCGGTAGTCTCACAGAAACATGTTCCTTGCCCTCCGTTCTTCAGCAATACAGTGCAGAACCAGTGGGAGAACCTGGGGTGTATCCCTAGCCCAGGGTCAACAGAAAGGAATTTGTTCAACGTTGTTCCTTCCTTCGCTTCATTGCTGGAGATTCCACAGGTCGACGAGCCTTTGAACTCCCTGTTCGCAAACGCAAGCATTCCGGGGGATATAGCAGAGGCTCTTAAGGCAGAGGACAAGAAGATTGAGGCGACCTTATGCAGGGCACATCAGGCATCAGCCTGGGCTATCAAGGCCTCTACCTCTATGGCCTTCTTTGCTCATGCTTCAGTGCTCTGGCTACGCGAACTTCAGGACATGATTCCACCAGAGCAGGTCAGGATCAACCAGAACCTGGGTAAGTTGGTGGCAACTTCACAGTACCTGGCGGACTCCTCCCTTCACACCACCAGATATTCTGCATGGGCCATCGCTGCGGGCATCTCGACGCGTAGGCTTGTGTGGCTAAAGAACTGGCGGATGGACCTAAAGGCCAAGTGGCGACTTGCTACGAAACCCTACAAAGGGGGGTTCCTGTTCGGTTCAGCCCTACACCCTTACCTAATAGAAGGGAAAGACAAGCGCAAGACACTTGTTAATTCAACCAGGAAGGGAGACAAACGCTCGGGATCTGGGTCAGCGCAAACCTACTACCGCAAGCAGCCCTTTCGGACAGCCCCCAGCTGGGGCTGGGGCCAAACATCCTGCACCTCCTACCAGAGGCCAGAGCATCAACAGGACCATCCCTCATACGGTAACCATTCCCAGGCCCAAGGAAAGAGACCCTCCCGAGGAACGGGAGGTCGATTCTACAAACGAGGCAAGTGATTCATTAGACTCCCCTCCCATAGGAGGACAGCTGTCCCTGTACTCAGGCACATGGGCGGCCACCACCACGGACTCGTGGGTCCTAAACACAGTCACTCAGGGTCTGATGCTGGAGTTTCAGTCCAATCCTCTGGACCGATTCCGGGCCTGCTCCATTCCCTCGAAAGGCACTAGAGCTATCCTCATGGCAAAGGCCATAGCACACCTTTCACAGATTCAGGCCATAGAACCAGTCCCAAGGGAACAGGAAGGACAGGGATTCTATTCAAACCTTTTCATTGTTCCCAAGTCCTCAGGGGGATGGAGGGCAATCTTGGACCTAAAAGACCTAAATTTTTTCCTGAAGTATAGGAAGTTCAAAATGCAATCCCTACGTTCAATTCTGGCCAGCATCAGACAAGGGGACTTCCTCACATCTATAGACCTGACTGAGGCTTACTTGCATATTCCCATCTTATCCGGACATCGCAAGTTCCTCAGGTTTAGCTACGCTAACAAACACTATCAGTACAGGGCCTTGCCGTTCGGCCTCTTATCAGCCCCCAGGGTGTTTACTAAGGTACTGGCAGTACTGGCCGCCCACCTGAGACAGGCGCCAATCAGGGTTCAGTGCTATTTGGATGATATATTAATACAGTCTCCCTCCTTCGGGAGGGCCCAATCAGACCTCTCCCTCGCCATTAGAACCTTCCAGGACCACGGGTTCTCCATTAATTTTCAAAAAAGCCACACTGTTCCCACTACGCGACTCCTGCACCTAGGTGCAATTATAGACACAAGTAGCTGTATGGTCTATCTGTCACAGGAGCGTCAGACCAGCATTCGAAACCTGATCCAGCAGATCCAGAGGAACAAGGTGGCCACCTTGGTCTCGCTATCACAACTACTGGGGAAGATGATATCCTGTGTACAGATCGTCCCGTGGGCCCGTCTTCATGCCCGGGAGCTACAGTGGTTTCTTCTCCCATTCCAGAGACTACACACCAACGCTTCCAACCAGAAGGTACGAGTTCCACAAAAGGCGTTGAACTTCGATGGTGGACCTCCCCAGCCTTGTCAAAAGGTTCAGAGTTCAAGGAGCCAGACAGGATAACTCTTACCACAGATGCCAGTCTGTTCGGGTGGGGAGCCCACCTCCAACTCCACTGGGCTCAGGGTCAGTGGACTCAGAAAGAATTAGAGAACAATATAAACTGGCTAGAGCTCAGGGCCATTCGGCTGGCCCTACGACAATTCAAGGACATAGTAACAGGTCAACATGTCCTGGTGCTTACCGACAACATAGCAGCCAAGGCACACGTCAACAGGTGGGGGGGACCAGGTCCAGGCCCCTCATGGAGGAGGCCCAGTCATTGGGGGTTTGGGCAGAATGAAATCTTGCATCCCTCAGGGCGGAGCACATATCCGGCGTATCCAACCTACAGGCGGACTCTCTGAGCAGAGAAACGGTGGACCATGCCGAATGGCAACTGGATCCAGAGATATTTCGGGAGATCGTGGACAGGTTTGGTTCCCCAACCCTAGACCTCTTTGCCTCCCCATACAACTCCCAACTCCCAAGGTTCTTTTCCAGGTTTCCGTCCCCAACAGCGGAGGGAATGGATGCTCTCTGCAGCCCCTGGCCCAAGGAACTTCTCTACGCCTTCCCTCCCTTGCCTCTTCTTCCAGCGACGATCCAGAAGGCACTGCGTGAGAGGGCGGAACTACTACTGATCGCGCCGAACTGGCCAAGACATCCGTGGTTTGCAGACCTGATGGAGCTCTCCGTTTCTCCCCCTTGGATGATTCCAGCAGGTCGTATATCCCTCACTCAGGGAGAACTCAGACATCCGGACCCGCAGTGGCTCCCATTAACTGTCTGGCACTTGAGCGCCGGGCATTGAGCCGAGACTCATATTCGTCGAGGGTAATAGCCATGATTCAGCAATCCAGGCGACCTTCAACGAATAGAATATATGATGCCACTTGGAGAAGTTTCTGCAGTTGGTGTTCGGGGCATAAAATCGAGCTATCGACAATCTCAGTGCCGATTGTGCTAGAATTTTTGATGGATGGGTTGGATAAGGGGCTGTCCTTGAATACCATCCATAGACAGGTAGCAGCCCTCGCTACGGTAATCACGTGCAATAAGGATGTTCCCTTGACACACCATTCCATGGTCCACTCCTTCCTGAAGGGAGCTTCAAACACATGCCCACCATCGGTGCATCGGTATCCCTCGTGGGACCTACATCAGGTCTTACTAGCACTCGTCTCACCACCATTTGAGCATATAGACTCATGTTCCCTTAAACTACTGTCCATGAAGGTGGCATTCCTAGTTGCGATCACCTCAGCCAGGAGGATCTCGGAGTTGGCAGCCCTGTCAGTCAACAAGGACTTGTGCGTATTCCAGGCAGACAGGGTAACTCTACAGCTTGACCCTTCCTTTCTTCCCAAGGTAAACTCCTTGTTCCACAGGTCGCAGGAACTAGTCTTACCTGACTTCTGTCCTATCCTGTCCAATGAAGTGGAAAGACAATGGAACACACTAGACGTTCGTAGGGCTCTACAGCACTACATAAGCCAGACTTCGGCCTTCTGTAGATCTGAGGCAATGTTTATTTCCTTTCAGCCTTCATCTTTGGGGCAGAAGTTATCCTCCTCAACAATAGGTAGATGGATAAGGTCATGCATTGCTCTGGCATACCAGAGTCAATCATTGCCGGTTCCCAAACACATAACGGCACACTCTACCAGGGGTGCCGCAACCTCGGCAGCCTGGGCAACTCAGGCATCCATAGGGGAGATTTGCAGAGCGGCGGTCTGGTCTTCACCCTCATCCTTCGTACGCCACTATAAGATTGATAGGTACGCATCTTCCGAGGCTTCGTTTGGTCGTAAGGTCCTGAACCATGCAGTATCACCAAGCGGAACTCAGGCCCAGACGGATCTCCCCCCATAGGGACACAGGGCTTTGGTATGTCCCATTGGTGAATTCTCCATCCAATCATGCTGGAGAAGGGGCGTTGTCTTACCTGAACACCTTTTCTCAGCATGATGATGGAGAATTCACATCCCTCCCTTTATGTCTGCGGACCTTGGTCCAATAGGGGAGATACACGCGTCGGACTAAAGTCTGTATATAGCCTAGTCTCAAAACTGGAGTGCACATGGCAGAGCATAGGCATTTATAAGCTCGGACTTAGTCTTGATTGGAGCAGGAAGGTTAAGATAACCCATTGGTGAATTCTCCATCATCATGCTGAGAAAAGGCGTTCAGGTAAGACAACGCCCCTTTTCTCACGTTGCAGCATTGCTTTGATAGATCCCTGTGTTGTTAGACTAGATTGTCCTACAGAGGGTGCAGAAGAGGTTTTCTTCATAAGTCTGGTAATGTTTGATGAACTCATTTTACAGTTTACAGTCTAAAACCAAAGCAGTATCTGTTTGGGTTTAGCCAAAGTCAACAGAAATAACTTTAAAAAGTCTTTTCCCTTGCAATCTCACAACAAGGCACTTTGTTATTTGCAGGTGTCTCCTCAAGGTCACTGTTATGAAAACATTTTTTCCATTTCCTTCTTTTTTCAGTATTTATTAGTACTGTCGTTTTTTTATAATATATTTTATTAATTTTTTAACAAGCATACGTCACTCAATAATTGGTAAACAGTGTGTTGTCTGGGTTACATTTGTAAAGACACTCCTTAACAATTGATTTCTATAGTCTGTATTCCATATATTAATTTTAGTTGATTTCCTCTTTCCCCAAAACATCTTTTTTTTCAAACATTGAACTAATACAATTCTTATTGTTTTAATAAATGACAAGTAGGTATATACTTTTTCCAACATTCCTAAAAAAAATAATCATCATATTAGTACATTTCTTGTCTTTCCAGTCATTTGGATTGCCTTATCATCAACCCTGTTACAATCCTTATTTTAGTTTATTTCTCCCAGCAAATTCTAAATATTCTTACTGGTAAAGGTTTTCTCAACATCTCATGTTTTTACATTTCTTAAGTAATAGATAAAAGAGTAAAAAAAAAAAGAGGGGAAAAAAGAGAAACGAAAAAGAAATAAAAAATAAAAAAGAAGAGAAAAAAGAAACAACGGAACATAAGAAATAACATACTACTTAGGATATATATCCCTCCTAGATTAATATGTATTTATTTCCTCAAATTTCTTATTCTTTTTAATCATAGTTAAGAATATATTTATTCTTTAGACAATCCATTCAATAGATCTAGTCATCTAATCCCTTAACTCTGATTCAAAGAATTTTTATATATATATACTTTTCTTGAATTCAGTCACATTTAAGTATCTAAAACATTTCATCCCTCTTAGAGTGATATATTCCAGAATTTTTCCATTTCTTTAACCATATTCAAACACATGCTTCCTTTTTAAGTATTCCCTCTGATATGTCCCATCATCTATTTTCTTAGTTTCCATCTTAATCTTTTTTCTTTGCCCAAAGTCTTTCTTAATCAATGTACTTTGCTGAATCAAAAGGTTTTCCCATATGATTGTAGGTGTTGCTGTTGATGTTGAGAGTAAATCAATGTCTCTGTCATGAGCATTTGCCCACTTCTTTTTATTAGAAATCTTCTTCCTTCCTTTTCTCTCCACTGCTTTTGTCACTTTTTGTCTCGATGTTGAAATGTAAGTTGTCTTTTCTTCCACTTGAATTAAATCATACTCTTTTATATTATAGAAGTCCATCTTTAAGTCTTTATCCTCGGATTTATATTCAGTCATCTCTGCTGTATTCTCCTGGGGGTATTTTTGGAGTAAAATTAAATTGGGGATAAGTTGATTTATACTTTCAAGTTTGTTTTGTATTTGTTTGTGGTTTGAAATCATTGTTCTTTGAATTGCTTGCAGCTTATCATATATTTCCTCTTGTAAAGCGTACATTTTTCTGTAAATCTCACTTTATCTAAACAGCTGTGTTTATTAAGACTTTGAAGGCCACAGGCAGAGATTTTATAGTCCTCATCCACCAGTAGGTGTCAGCGTTGGATCATTTTTCAATTCTTTCTAGTCTTTTTCCTCCTTAAAAAGTTAAATTCACCGCTTCCAATAGCCAAAAGGGTGGGGAGAAAACCCCTCCCTTTTTCACTCTCGGAAGTATTTTTGCTTTTTGGGAGTTCTCTTTTACAGGAAAATAAGTAGGATAGAGAAAATCAGTTCTTACCCGGCTTCAAACGCACTGTTCACAATCAGCTTAAGTAGAGCTTTTGACTTCCATTGCTTGCAGCTGGGGCTAGACAATGGAGTTAGCTAGCCTTTCTCCTGTTGGTTTCTGGGAGGCTTCTCCTGGACCGATCGGGGAGAATGCCATCTCTCCTAGGTCCCTGGGACTACCTTCCTTCATTGCCACCTCTCCGGGGAAGTTTCTGACCCATTTTGGGTCCCCAAACAGGAAGAAACTCAGCTGAAGAGCTCGGCATCCTGAATCTCTCAGCTGATTACACTGGTCGCAGGAACCGGAAGTCAGTACTGTCATTTCTTCTTTCGCCACTATTTATCAATTTATTTATTTATTTATTTATTTATTTATTTATTTATTTATTTATTTATTTATTTATTTATCAATGTCCGATATTCTTAAAAAGAAACATTCTCCCCCTTTTGTTAATTGCCCACCGCCTTTAAGTTTGTCCTTCTGGGGGGGTCTTTAGTTTTCAGCTCTTTCCCATTAGGGGCTCAACATTTATCATATTCAAGGAGAAGGAAAGAAAAATCTGGCTCACCCAGCCTCGGCATGCAATCAGCTGTTTTGCAGTGCTTCCCTTCCGGCTGGAGATGACTTGGGCTGCCTTGGCTCACCCCTTTCCTTTCCTCCGCCTTTTCAGAGGGGTCTTCAGTCGGCTCCGACTGGCCGCCACCTAATCCGAGCTCCTGAAATGTCCCTCCTTCTTCATTGCCCCTCCAGGGCAACTTTCCAACCCTTTGAGGGTCACTGGGCGAAGAGAAACCAGACTGAAAAGCCAAAATTCCAGCTTTTCCAGCTGTCCCATCAGCGCCCAAATTATGCTAGATGAAAAAGTCACAATGACGGAAATATCAGAGGCCATAAAAAGACAAAGAAATGGAAAAATGGGCTTCCGGTGGAGTTATATAAGAATCTCCAAGAGATACTAAGTGAACCGCTGAAAGATGTTTGTAATGGACTTTTATTAGAAGCTAGACTCCCATCTACATGGATGGAAGCAAATATTACTCTAATACCCAAAGAACACTCTGATTTGACCCAGATTAAGAACTACAGAGCGATTTCACTGCTCAATGTGGATTATACAATTTTTACTTCAATAATGGCTAAGAGACTGAAAAAATACTTAGCTGAATTTATACATCCAGATCAAAATGGCTTTTTACCAAAGAGACAACTTAAAAACAACTTAAGAGTGATAATAGATGTATTAGAATACTATGAGCTACATCCAGGGAAACAATTGGCACTAATATTCTTAGATGCCCAAAAGGCATTTGATAATGTCTCTTGGCAATTTATGATTCAGCAACTACAAATAATGGATTTTGGACAGAATTTCATAAACATGATAAAAACAATATACAATAAACAGACAGACAAAGTGACGGTGAATGGAGATTGTACTGAGAACTTTGAGATAAAAAAGGCACAAGGCAAGGATGCCCATTATCCCCTCTGCTATTCATCTTCACTTTGGAAGTCTTAAACAGAAATATTAGACAAGATATAGAAATTAAAGGGCTGGGGATAAAAGGTGAAATATATAAATTACAAGCATTTGCTGACGATTTAGTATTTATTTTGGAAGAACCTCTGGAGATGATTCCTAAACTGTGGGGAAAGATAGAACAGTATGTAGAAATGGCGGGATTAAAAATAAATAGAGAAAAAACTAAGGTAATAGTTAAGAATCTTACAGATAAGCAAAAAAAAAAACGAATGTCAGAAACAATAGAGGTACAGATAGTGAAGAAGGTTACATATTTGGGTATATACCTATCGGCCAAATGCTCAACAATAAAAGAAGATAACTATATAAAGCTACTGAAACAAATAAAATTAGACTTGGAAAAGTGGAAGAATTTGCAATTGTCAATGCTAGGAAGAATTGCTACAGTCAAAATGAATATACTGCCAAAGATTTTATTTTTATTTCAAACAATTCCGATAAAACTTGAGAAAAAATTCTTTCAAGATTTAAATGCATTAATTTTGAAGTTTGTTTGGCAAGGAAAGAAAGTTAAAATAAAGATGAAAACATTACAAGACGCGAAGGAAAATGGAGGTTTTGGGTTACCTGAGTGGGCTTTGTATTATCAAGCATCTGTATTAACATGGGTGAAGGAATGGATAACTCTTAAAAACAAAAGGTTGTTATATTTGGAGGGACATGATTTACAATTGGGGTGGCACGCTTTTTTGTGGTATGGGAAAAATAACATTCATAAGTATTTCCAAAACCACTATATAAGAAATGCTTTGTTAACAGTATGGGAAAAACCAAAATATATGTAAAAATTCCAGGGTGGCTATCAACAATGGAAGCTTTTTTACATCCAAACTTGGTAGACTTTGAAAAAATTTGGACATATAGAGATATTCTAAATACTGATGGGACTTTAAGATCGAGACAAGAACTGGAAAATCAGGGCATCAACCTGTCATGGTGGGCACATCTACATATGTAAAATAGATATGAAAAAGACGTGAAAATGTATGGGTTTTATAAAGAACAAACTGTATTTGAAAATATTGTTAACATCTGATGAGAAATTAATTAAGAAAATGTATAATTTTTTGTTAATTTTGGAGATGAAAAGTGAACAAGTTAAAGAAACAATGAAAAAGTGGGCAGAAAACTTTAATTAAAATATAGAACTAGAAAAATGGCAAAAATTATGGGAGAGAAACTATAAATTGACAATGTCAATTTCGTATAAAGAAAATGTGTATAAAATGTTTTATAGATGGCACTTGCCACCAGCAAAATTAGCAAAAATGTTTAAAAATATTTCAGATAGATGTTGGAAATGTAGACATAACGTAGGCACGTATTATCATATTTGGTGGACATGTGGTAAAGCAAAGGCCTATTGGAAAAAGATACATGTTTGGTTAGAAAAAATGTTGGGAGAACATGTGGAATTTAAACCTGAACGTTTTTTACTAGGTATAATGCCAGAAAAGACTAATAAACAAAGTTTGTATTTGGCTTTACACGTCATAATAGCAGCAAGAATAGTCTTTGTGCAATATTGGAAAAATGAAGCAGTACCACCAGAAGAAGAAGTAATTAAAAAAATATTGGAATGCGCAGAGATGGACAGATTAACTATGACATTGAAAGATAAAGAAGAAACAGAATACTACCAAATCTGGGAGTTATTCTACAAATGGCTAGAGGAAAGAATCAACGATTAGGAATTGATTACCGTATATACTCGAGTATAAGTCGACCCGAATATAAGCCGAGGGACCTATTTTTCCACAAAGAACTGGGAAAAAATGGTGACT
>NW_015387502.1:449177-462526 GCF_001527695.2 Protobothrops mucrosquamatus | reverse complement strand
GCCGCCAGGCAAGCAGGCGGAGTGCAGCGCCAGGGGAGGGGGAGCGAGCGGCGAGCCACCATGGTGGCCGCCGCCGCCAGGCAAGCAGGTGGAGCGCAGCGCCAGGGGAGGGGGAGTGAGCGGCGAGCCGCTGTGGTGGCCGCCGCCGCCAGGCAAGCAGGTGGAGTGCAGCGCCGGGGGAGGGGGAGCGAGCGGTGAGCCGCCGTGGCGGCCGCCACCGCCACCAGGCAAACAGGCGGAGTGCAGCACCGGGGGAGGGGGAGCGAGCGGTGAGCCGCCGTGGCTGACGCCACCGCCGCCAGGCAAGCAGGCGGAGCGCAGCGCCAGGGGAGGGGGAGCGAGTGGCAAGCCGTTGTGGTGGCCACCGCCGCCACGCAAGCAGGCGGAGCGCAGCACCAGGGGAGGGGGAGCAAGAGGCGAGCCGCCGTGGCTTGCCTGGCGGCGGCGGCGACAGCAGCAACTGCTTCAAAACGCTGACTCGAGTATAAGCCGAGGGGGGCATTTTTCAGCCCCAAAAATGGGCTGAAAAACTCACCTTATACTCAAGTATATACGGTATGTATTAGCATTTTTGAATCCAGACAGCACGCTGGTTGAAAAATTAACACATGTGTATAAGAGAAAAACTAATAAAATCCTTATTAAAAAAAAGAAATAAAGTGCCTAGGGAAGTGCATGTTAGATTTCTTAAAAGATCCACAAGAGAAGAGATTCTGAGAAAAGTAAGAGATCAACCATTAGAATATAAAGAAAAAGAAATAGTAGTTCGCAAACAAATCCCTAGAAGGATAAGAGAGGCTCTAAGAGACTATCAGTTCTTAACCAGGAAATTGGCTGAAAAAGGAGTGAATTTTAGATAAGGGCTTTTCAACCAGTGGTATGGGTACCACCTGTGGTACATTGGCACCTGGCAGGTGGTACGCGACCATCCTAAAAAAGTGGTAGTGGGGGAAGGGAATGAGCTGAACTGGAGGTAGCACCTCACAAGCCTGAGCGAGAGATGGCTGGAGCTGCAGGGCTGTCAGGGCTCAGCAGAAGCGCCAGGATCAATGCCGCTTTCCAGCTGATTGGCGCTTCTTCAGGGCTGTCAGGGCTCAGTGGAAGTGCCAGGCTCCAGCTGGAGCTCTGCGCTGATCCTGGTGCTTCTGCTGAGCCCTGAAGAAGCGCTGATCAGCTGGAATGTTTCAGCGTCTCCAGGGTCTTGTGATTTACATTCAGATGCTTGGCAACTGATTCATATTTATGACGGTCACAGCATCCCAGGATCGGCACTTCTTTGGGATTGTCTGGGCTCAGTGGAAGTGCCAGGATCAGCGCCAGGCTCCAACTGGAGCTCGGCGCTGATCCTGGCACTTCTGCTGAGCCCAGAAGAATCACCGATCAGCTGGAATGTTGCAGCATCTCCAGGGTCTTAGTAATTTACATTCAGATGCTTGGCAACTAATTCATATTTATGACGGTCACAGCATCCCAGGGTCATGTGAAGTGAGCAAAACCTGCTGCAACCACCCAGCAGATGGGGGGGGAATAAAAACCAAACACCTCCACACCACCCCCGCTGCCAATCCTCAACAGAAATGCTCACAAAAATGAAAACCTCAGACAGGAGGAAGAGTGCCGCTCAGTCTTGCTCGGCTGTGGCTTGGGGGGCACTTTTTTCAGTGCCACTGTAACTTCGAACAGTCACTAAGCAAACTGTTGTAAGTCGAGGACTACCTGTACTTTATCACTTTTTTCCTTTTTGGGGGGTCATCAAGTTTTTGACACCTTGCTAGGTGACTGGTGATACTCGGATATTGCCATATCCTAAAAGTGGTACAATGGGTGAAAAGGTTGAAAAGCCCTGCCTTACAGAACTACTCAAAACAAGGAAAGGAGGAGGAAAACTGCCCCCCTTACAAAAAGGACAGATCCTGTAGTGTAAACAAAAGTATATGTTAATGACTAGTTTTTGGTTTGTTGGGGTATTTTGCATGAAACCTTTTGACGAGCCTGTCAGCTTTCACCTCACTGGATTTCACCCAGGTGGCTTCAGACAACAGGTATCCCTTCCATTGTACTAGGTACTGCAATTTCCCTTTAAAAATTCTAGAGTCAAGAATACGTTTCACTTGACTTCCGGTGGCGATGGCCACGCCGATGGAGGCTTTTTCGTAGCCTCCCGCCCGGGACTGCATCAAAGTCCGTCAAACAGCGCTCATCAGCTGTTTGATGGCTTGGAGCTTTCTCACCGGGAGAAGGAGAGAAAGTGAGTTTTGTCTGGATAGGAGTAGAGTTCCCTAGTTCCCCCAGGAGTGATCCTGGGGGAATGAAGGTGTTGAACTCCTCCGGAGTCCAGATTTTTCTCCGCAGCTCGGAGTGTCTTCATTCTTCGGAGCGAAGCCAGACGTTGCCGCCACTGCTGCTAATCATAGAAGCTTTATATCGTGAGTAAATTTATAAGCAGACAGAACCGATCAGGAGACTTGGACTTTAGCTGAATTAAGACTTTAACTCAAGAAAGTACTGGCATCTTCTTTATTTGTTACAAATTAAAATGAGAAGAAAATGGCTGCGGATGTGCTGTTTCTTTGTATCATAAGGAAAACTTTCACTCTTCTTCCGGTTGTGGATTGATGCATCATAAAGGTTTTTTCTAAAGAAATTTATTGAAAGTTCAGTGGAATCCTGCTGCTTTGTGTCTTAAATTATATTTAATTATATTTAGAAGAATTCTACAGAATGGCTTCTAAACGTATTGGAGCTTCTGCTTTGCCTAAAACAGCTATTTCTTCTCCAGTTGTGCAAATTCCACAACAGAAACCTAAATCTCTGCCACCTTCACCTCCCCCGTCTATTACACTTAAAGATTTACAAGATGCTTTAGCACAAGCTACATTGCAGATAGTAAAACAAGTCAGGATGGAAACGGAGGAGCTTCTTGATAAGAAAAATGAGGAACTTTGTGAGAATATATCGCATATTTTTCATGATTTGGCGGTTCATGTAGATCGCATAGAGGGACGGGTGGATGAATTAGCGGAGAAAATGGAAGCAATGGAGGATAGACTTGAGAAAGTAGAAGAAGGTGTGGAAACTGTTCAGAATGACATTATAATGTCACAATATAGAGAAATGGAGCTTGCTCTGAGGCTCAGAGGATTAAGAGAAGATTTACAAGAGAAATTGAGAGAGGAAATAGCTGCAGCTCTGGCTTTAGTTTTGGAGTGCAATCCTGAAGTAATTTTTGGAGAAATTGAAAAAGCTTATAGAGTAAATTCATGGGTTGTGCGCCAAAGAAAACTACCGAGAGATGTTGTTGTCTATTTTTCTACAAGAATACGTCGTAATGAAATTATACAGGTTTTCTACCAGCAGAGATTTCAGATTGCTGCTCAAGATATTATTCTTTTAAAAGAAATACCTCCTAAAATTTTAAGAAAAAGGAAGGATTTTGCTTTCTTGGTTCAGGAGTTAAAAAAGCGGCAAATGCCTTTTAGATGGGATATTCCTGTTGGAATTGTGGTAAGTCGTGCAGGGACACGCTACAAGCTGAACACGATTCAAAAAGCTAAAGACTTTTACTTATCGGTCCTGAAGGCTGACTTACCACCGTCACCTCGACATAAAGCAAAGGAAGATTTGACTGAACAACTATTTGTTGAATTGCCTGAGGCTATGTCACCATATGCAGGAGACTCTCAAGTGAAAAAAGATCCAAAGGAGCAAAGAATGACTCGTGCAGCACATAAACGTAAAGAGAAAGAACAACAAAAAGAATCTATATCTATAACATATTCTCCTACCTCGGAGCTTGTGGGAGGGGCAAGGCCAAAGAGATTTGTGATGACAGATTTACAAGGAATGCTCCATAAGCTTCACAAGCCAAAGGATGGTTAAGTTGATGACATTGAATGTGAATGGTTTGAATTCACCACAAAAAAGGAAGCAAATATTTTATTATTTGAAACAACATAAAAATGATATTATATGTTTGCAAGAAACCCACATTACTTTGAAAGATCAAAAGTATTTGATTAATTCTAAATTGGGACTTCATTTTATTTCTCCAGCTTTGAAGAAAAAAGCAGGTGTGGTTTTGTATGTTAAGAAAAAATTTCTGCCAAAACTAATAGACTTTGACTCAGAAGGAAGATTTTTATTTATTGAATTGTTGCTGAATGGAAAGAAATGTCTCATTGTTGGCTTATATGCACCAAATCAGCAACAGCAGCAAAAACAATTTTACAGACTGTTGCATCAGAAAATAACTCACTTGGATTATAAATCGGTCATTATGATGGGAGATTGGAATGGAGTTATAGATTCAACGAAAGATAAAAAGACTTCTTCTAAAGTGTTGACTCAAGTTAAACTGCCTAAAACTTTTTTTGCAATGCAAGAGGACTTGGAATTAAGAGACATTTGGAGAGATTGGAATTCAAGTGAAAGAGATTTTACTTCTTTTTCTGATAAACATCATTCCCATTCTAGAATTGATTTTTTTAAAATAACTAATGATTTACTTTCCAGCGTTAAGAAAGTGAAGATTTTCTCTAGGATTTTATCAGATCACAGTCCTATATGGATGGAACTTTCAACTGAAGAAAATAGAAGGACTTGGAGATTAAATGAGAACTTACTTAGATATGAGAGTAATTTGCAGAAACTTAAAGATTATTTAAGAGACTTTTTTTCGTTGAACATGAATATGGGCACCTCTGTCAACATTTAAAATTGAGAAAGATACAAGGCAAGGATGTCCACTATCACCTTTATTATTTGTTTTGACATTGGAGATCTTATTGATCAAAATTCGTGAATCATCGATTATAAAAGGAATAATTTTAAACAAGAATGATTATAGGTTGAGAGCCTTTGCTGATGACTTGGTTTTTACTTTATCTCAGCCGATTGAATCAGTAAGAGATTTGATACAGATCTTGATACAGTATGGGAAAGTTTCTGGATTTAAGGTAAATAATAACAAGACTAAAATATTATCCAAAAATATGACTAAAAAAGATAAAGAGATCTTAGTTAATTTAACTGGTTTTGAAATAGTGGAAAAGGTGAAATATTTGGATGTTTATATTACTGCCTCTAATGTTAAATTGTATAAAAATAATTATGATAAGTTATGGATAAAAATTCAAAAGGATTTAGATGATTGGAAAAAGTTGCAGTTGTCATTGTTAGGGAGAATTTCAGTGGTTAAAATGAATGTTCTTACAAAGTTTCTTTTTCTGTTTCAAATGATACCTATTTTGAAAAAATATTCTAATTTGGAGGTATGGCAAAGAGGTATCAACAGGTTTATTTGGCAGGGCAAGAAGCCGAGGGTTAAATTCAAAATTATGCAAGATGCACGGGAAAGAGGGGGACTGAAAGTCCCGAATTTAAAATTATATTATGATGCGGTGGCTTTAACATGGATTAGTGATTGGATTAATTTAACTAATAGAGAAATATTGACTCTTGAAGGTTGGGATTTATTTTACGGATGGCATGCCTATTTATTTTTTGATAAGAAAGTTGATCAAGTTTTTAAGACCCATATTTTAAGGATTGCACTTCTGCGTGTTTGGAAGAAGTATTATTATAAATTAAATTTTAAAATTCCAATATGGGCAATTCCAGAACATGCAATACAAGAAATTACGAGAGGAGTTAAATTGGACGGGATTTCTTATAAGGATTTGCTTATTTTGAGGGGGCAGGATTGGCAATTTAAATTATTGGATGATTTGAAACGAGATAATATTCTCCATTCCTGCTTCTCATATTGTCAATTGGTGGATAGGTGGCATATAGATCAAAAGCTTGGTTTAACTTTGGAGGATGTGAATTTGATAAAGCAGATTAAAGATCAAAGTAGAGCTCATATTAGGAGAATTTATAGTGTTTTAATAGAATTGGATTCTGAAACAGAATTAGTTAAAGATTGCATGATTAAATGGGCTCAAAACATCCAAGAACCAATTTTGCTGGATACTTGGGAAATAATTTGGGTAAGAAATGTGAAATTTACCCAAGTGCAGAACTTAAGGGAAAATTTTTATAAAATGTTTTATAGGTGGCATTTGGATCCTCAAAAGTTGTCTTGTATGTATCCTAACCTACAGCCCAAATGTTGGAGATGTGGTAACTTAGATGCAACTTATTATCACATTTGGTGGACATGTAGGGATGTAAAATCCTTTTGGATTAAGATTTAAAAATCCAACAGATTTTTAAGAGAAAGATAAAATTTACACCGCAATTATTTCTTTTGGGTATTATGGAAGATTTAAATTCTAAAGAAATGATTTTGATGTTGTATTGTATAATGGCAGCAAGGTTATTGGTTGCCCAAAACTGGAAGAAGAATGTATTACCTACTATGGATGATTGGAGAATGAAGGTGTAGTATTTTGCAGAAATGGCTAAGATTTCCGCATATTTGAAAGATCAATCTCAAGAAAAAATTATTTTGGTTTGGAGAAGATGGATAGATTATATTCAGAGAAAGTACGAAGTTAACAAATATTATATAGCCTTTGAGTAGATCTTATATTGTTTTTCTTTATTTATCATATTATATATATTTTATATCAATGTCAAGTTGATATTTTTTTATTAGAGTTAAAGTATGTTAATATTTGATTGTATTATGTTTGGGTATTTCTATTTAGATTTGGGATGACATGTGCATAACCCTGTATTCGGTTCTGGGAAGTCCAGAGGGGAGGGGAGGAGGGGATTAAAGATGTAAATTTAAATTTTGGTATATTAGAATGCTATAGTGAAATAATGTATTTGAAGAAGATGAGATGCTTGGCTGGCGCCCCCAAACTGCATCCGAAGGAGGAGGAAAAGAAGGAGGTGGGATGTGTAGGGTAGTTGAGAGGAGGAAGGAGGAGAGAAGTGTAGGTAGAAGGAGAAGAGAGGAGGAGGGAAGTAGGTAGGAAGGGTGAAAGAGAGGGTGGACGCAGGTGGGGGGGCTGCTGAGCATCTCTGAATAGATATATAATATGGGGCTTTTTTATTAATGTATACCATATTTGTAATTTGTATGTTTATTTGAAAATTAATAAAAAAATTGAAAAAAAAAAAAGAATACGTTTCACTTCATAGTGGGTTTGTCCTGCAACTATGAGGGGCCTGGGTGCCTTCTTAGGAGAAGGTCTTAAAGTGGAGCCCCGATAAGGTTTCAACAAGCTGCAATGGAAGACTGGGTGAATTCTCCCTAAACGTCTAGGGGGTTTTAGTTCTACGGTGACCGGATTGATGATCCTTACTATGGGGAAAGGCCCCAAGAATTTTGGTCCCAATTTCTTGCTGGGAAATTTGAGGCATAAATATTTAGTTGACAGATAAACCTTTTCCCCAACTTGGAATATTCTTTGGGGATCCCTCTTCTTATCAGCCTGCTTTTTATAGGTTTCAAAAGTCTTTTTCAAAGCAGTCTTTGTGTTTCTCCAAACCTCTTCCCACCCCCTCACCCACTGATCAAATGTCTGGGAAGCGGAGGGCACCTGAGGGTATTCAGGTATTGGGCTGAACTCTTTTCCTGTGGCTACTCTGAAAGGCGTGTAGCTGGTGCTGTTATGCACAGAATTATTGTACACCACCTCCGTGAAAGGGAGAAGGTCAGTCCAGTTTGTCTGTTGGTAGGAAACATAGCATCTAAGATATTGCTCCACCATTTTGTTAGCAGATTCTGCAGCCCCATTGGTGGCCAGATGAAAAGCAGAAGATAAGCCTTGAGCAATTAATTTAAGAAAACTCCTCCAAAACTTCGCTGTGATCTGCACCCCCCTGTCTGAAATTATTCGCTTAGGGGCACCATGCAGCTGGTAGATATGTTTCAGGAACAGTTTGGTCAGCTGTTGGGCAGATGGGAGTCCTTTGCAGGCAATGAAATGAGCCTGTTTCGAGAACAGGTCTATCACAGTCCAGATGACAGTATTTCCTCTACTTTCAGGTAGGTCTACTATAAAGTCCATAGCTATTTTTTCCCAGGGTTGAGAAGGGTCTGCCACCAATTGCAGTAACCCAGGGGTTTTCCCTGGGATTCTTTTCATTGTGTCACATACAGTACAACTTTTTACATAGTTTTCCACATCTTTTTCAGCCCCGGCCACTAAAATTGCTACCAGAGGACTGGAAAAGAGCTGATGTAGTTCCTGTTAAGTCCGGAGAATAATGGCGCTTGAGACGATGCATTTCTAACAGGTCTTTATTCTCTGCTTCCAATCTATGAACAACCCGAGCAGAGGCACGCAGGCCTCTATTTATACCTTCGGATCCCCGGGCAATTCCAACCAATCACAAGGCGGTCTTTTCCCGCCTTGCGCATGCGCGCAAGGCCAGCGCCACTCAGTCTGGTCCCGGGCAGCTTTTGCAAATGCCCGGGACTCTTGCAACATCCCGAGCCTGCCTCTGCAGGCTCAGGACACAACACCCCTCCCCCCTAGATGAAATAATACTGCGCCCAACATGGACGCCACCAAAGTAAGGTTTTGTGTAAATAACTGTTGTATTAATGTCACACTGTGTGTGTAAGGTGTGGAGCTGTTCCGTCGTACAGAGACCCGATGTGCCCCAACCCCGTTTCCGTAGAGTCAACCAGTCTGGACTTCTAATTCAAGTTATTAATATATACATGCTCACCTTACATAATCTGCAAGGTATTTGGGAGGGCCTTTGACCCTTAGCGACCTCTCAGACCTGGGGAGCTTGTAGTGTTTTCCCTGTTGCTTTCCACACTAGGTGAATTAACCTGTGGTTTTCTCGTGACTTCTGTTTGACTTTCCTGCCCATCTCCTAGGCTTGAGAAGTCAGGACTCTGCTGTTCACTATACCTGGTTGACCTACCACCTATGGAGTTTTCCAACCCCTCTGAACTCATCTTCATGTTTCCTGACGGAGTGTGGTTTTCCTGGCTCCTTTCTGTAGTGATAGGGTCTAGGGATACCTCCCTGTTAGCCCTAATGCATGAGGACATCCTTCTATGAGCCCTTTCTGTGAAGGATGTGTTACCCCTTTGTTTTGCCTGCTCTCTTGTATGTTGTGAGTTGTGAGTATGCTCCCAGTCATTCTCCGTGTCTGGAGTATTGTTTGTGAGGTGTGGATAGTTAGTATACGTCCGGTGGGACTCCCAGGCTGGAGTGTGTGTGGGAGTGTCTGTGTGCCCCCTTCCCCATGAATTTCTACCTGAATCTCCTGTGGAACTTGGGTGTTGAGTACCCGTGTCGTCCCCCACAACCATCGTTGGCTGTTGATTTTGATTCCCAGAATGCATTTCCCTTTCCTCCTCCCCCACTAGAGGAGACTGAGGAGGAACCCTAGGCGAGTCCCGCCTCACACGTAGTTGATCAATGTGGCGGCAAAGGACGCGGCCGTCTTCCAGGGACACCTCATAGGACAGAGGCCTCGAGGCCTTGCAGACCACAGCCGGGACCCAGAGGTGTCCAGGCCCATAGTTCCTGGCCCAGACAGGATCACCTTCATGCAGGACACGTGGTGGGTGTGGCTGAGACACCTGTGAAGCTACACGTTCCGGATGCAGCCTATCCAATTTAGTCACGAGCCGACTACCCCAACGGAGTTCGGCCGGGCACTTACCCGTGGCAGTGCACAGAGTGGTACGATGGGCTAGAAGAAAGTCAGCCAACCTGTGATGCCAATTGCCATAAGTCAGTTTCTTGAGGGCCTCCTTGGCAACGCGGACCATCCGTTCAGCCAGACCGTTGGTGGAAGGATGGAAAGGAGCCGAAGCAGCGTGGCGGATCATGTTGGCTTGTAGAAACCCCTGAAACTCAGTAGAAGTAAATTGAGGACCATTGTCCGATACTATAACATCTGGCAACCCATGTGCAGCAAAAATGTTTCTCAACACCTGAATGGTCTTGGCAGCAGTGGTGGATGACACAGGCACAACCTCCAACCATTTGGAATGGCTATCAACAACAACCAGGAAGAATTGACCCTGAAAGGGCCCAGCATAATCTATATGTATTCTAGACCATGGAGTGTGTGTTTCCTCCCACCTATGCACAGGGGCCTGGGGCATTTCAGGCCTGGACTGCTGACATGCATGACACCCATGTACCTGGGCCTCGATGGCCCGATCAATGCCAGGCCACCACAAATGGCTGCGCGAGAGCGCCTTCATCCTGACAATTCCAGGGTGGCCCTCATGTAAAGAAAGCAAGATTCTAGCCCTCAATGAGGCCGGGATCACAACTCTAGAGCCCCAGAGGAGGCAGCCATTGAAAGTGGACAACTCGTGCCTCTTGACCCAAAAACGTTGAAAATCCTCCTCAGGGCACCTGTCAGGCCAACCTGACAGCACCCATGTCAGCACGCATTTGAGCGTGTGATCAGTGGCAGTTTCAGCAGCCACATCCCTAGCATTAAGGGGACACTCAGGCAACTCCTGAATGGACAATATTTGTACAGCAGGAGCGGGATCAGGCTCCACAGTAGGCAATGGTAGCCTACTTAAGCCATCAGCATTGCCCATTTCCCTGCCAGGTTTGTGAACCAGTGAATAGTCATAAGCTGACAGAAAGATGGACCAACACAGCATACGAGGGGACAGAATGTGAGGTGTTTGCTTAGATGTAGTGAATAAACCCAGCAAAGGCTTGTGGTCCGTAAAGACCGTAAAATGGCGGCCATAAAGAAAATCATGGAACTTTTTAATTCCAGCCACAACTGCCAAAGCCTCCCTATCAATTTGAGCATAGTTGCGCTCAGCAGCAGACAATGTCCTAGAATAATAAGCCACAGGGACCTGAGTCCCGTCAGCCGTCAGATGGCTAAGTATAGCACCCACACCAAAGGGTGAGGCATCACAAGCCAGTCACACTGGCAACTGCTCATTAAAATGAGCTAACACCGCATTGGATGTAAGCAAGGCCTTAACCTCATTGAAACTGGCCTCATGGACTTTGGTCCAACGCCAACAGACATTTTTGTTGAGAAGTCTGTGTAAGGGTTCAGCAATAGCAGCTTTATGAGGTAGAAAAGCATGATAGAAGTTCAGTAACCCCCAAAAGGCTTGCAGTTTGGCCTTAGACTTGGGGCTTGGAGCCTGCTGAATAGCTTTGAGCTTAGCATCTGACAGGTGTATACCCTGAGCATCTATCTTGAATCCCAGGAAATCAGTGGAATGCACACCAATCTTACATTTGTCCTGTTTTAATTTAAGGCCTGCTCTTCGAAAACGAAGCAAAACAGCCCTTAACCTCTCTGCCAGCATTTGTGGAGAGTCTCCAGCGATGAGAACGTCATCAAAATAAGGACAGACACCAGGAGTACCGCTCAGGGTGTTTTCCATTACACTCTGAAAAATGCCAGGGGCGACATTTACCCCAAACTGTAACCTTTTCACTTTGAAAGCCCCACGATGGGTGACAATGGTTTGAGCCTCTGCTGCTGCATCATCAACAGGCAGCTGTTGACACGCTTGAGCCAGGTCAAGCTTAGCAAAAATCTTGCCCTCTTTGAGAGAAGCCAAAATGTGGCTCACTACAGCCACAGGATAAGCATGTTGCTGTAGGGCCTTGTTTAGTGTGCACTTGTAGTCTGCACAAATACGGATGTCCCCATTTGCCTTTAAAGGCGTGACAATGGGGGTTTCCCACGGGCTAGAGTCTACAGGCTCTAATATGCCTGGCTGGAGCAGCTTGTCCAGTTCAGCATCAATCTTACTCCTAAGAGGAAATGGTACTCTTCTAGGTTTAACCCTGATGGGCTGTACAGCTGAATCTAGCTTTAGTGAAACTGGAGGTCCTTTGTAGGATCCAAGCTCAGAAATGAACACATCTGCAAACTCCTTGCAGACATCTGCAAGGGTCTCTGTTTGCAACTTGTGTAGCCCTGTTACTTGGATTCCCAAGGCCTCAAACCAGTCGAGTCCAATGAGACTCGTTCGCTCACCCCCTACAACCAACACGTCTAGGGGGCCTACAAAATTCTTATACTGTACCTTAAGGGTGGCCTCCCCCTTAATGCACACTTTGGAATTTTGAAAATCTGTAAGGATTACATTAGAAGGCCTTAACGAAACTCGCTGGCCACTGCTGCTGCAGATTTTGTGAAATGTGTTGAGGGAAATTATGGATAGGGCAGACCCCGTGTCAAGTTCCATCGACAATGGAACTCCCTGCAATTTCACTTTAAGAGATAATTTCTTTTTAAGGGGTTTGTGTGTGCCTATTCTTAGAATGTTCCGGCGTGTTGCACAGAACCCCATCCTGTTTTGACTGGGTACCCTGGTACCTTTCAGATTCAATTCTTCCTTCGGTTGTACCTTCTGTCGACCCAGGCAGACTGCAGCGATGTGGCCTTTCTTTCCGCACGCTCGGCAAATGGCGGAACACAACCGACATTCCGCTCGCTTGTGGCGACCACCGCATCCGAGGCAACGAATCTCAGCTGGACCCTTGTCCTGATGATCTTTGGACCTCCTCCCAGCTGCTTGGTAAAGCTTGTCCACCTCTTCTTCAGGATCTTCTTCCGAATCCTCTCACACGTCTTCCTTGTGGATGGTGGCGGTCTCTTGAGCGCTTCGATTAGGCCACATGTTCTTGACCGCCCCACCTGCAGCTTCTTCTGCTGAAACCTCTCGCAGAGCATCTTGGAAAGAGACATCTTCCTTGGCGAACAGCTTCTTCTGTAAGTCTCTGTTCCTCAGTCCGCACACAAAACGATCACGCAGTCTTTCCTCTAAGTCCTTGAAATCACACGGTTTAGCTGCTCTTCTCAAAGCTGCAATGTATTCTTTTGCTGATTCCCCAGCTCGCTGATCCCTCAGTTCAAATGTGTGCCTCCAAGCAATGACAGATTGCTTTGGATGGAAGTGTTCCTTCAAAACTTTCTTCAGATCGGAGTATGACACCGTTTCCAGTGAGGCCGGGACGATTAGGTTCTCGGCGATCTCAAAGGCGTCTTGCCCACAAACGCACAACATTGTGGCAGCCTTTAAGCCTTCCTCCCTTATCTTGTTTACGCGGAAGTAAGTCTTGACTCTTGCAACATAAGATTCCCACTTCTCGGGGTGAGAGACATCGAATTCCGCTAAACGCCCGATTTTCGCCATGATCGAGGACAAAGTTTTCTTCAGCCGCAAGCACCCTCCAGCGATTTCGTACTGGCAGGATAAACGCTGACTTCAACGCCGTCGTTCCTCTTCCGGACTTCTTTGGGTGAGTCTTCAAGCTTCCCTAGCTGTTTAGACTGGATCCCACCTTCTTCGCCAGTGTTAAGTCCGGAGAATAATGGTGCTTGAGACGATGCATTTCTAACAGGTCTTTATTCTCTGCTTCCAATCTACGAACAACCCGAGCAGAGGCACGCAGGCCTCTATTTATACCTTC
>NW_015387502.1:436818-448627 GCF_001527695.2 Protobothrops mucrosquamatus | reverse complement strand
TTAATACCACTTTACAATGCCTTAGTAAGGCCACACTTGGAATACTGCATCCAGTTTTGGTCACCATGATGTAAAAAAGATGCTGAGACTCTAGAAAGAGTACAGAGAAGAGCAACAAAGATGATTAGGGGACTGGAGGCTAAAACATATAAGGAATGGTTGCTGGAAATGGGTATGTCTAGTTTAACGAAGAGAAGGATGAGGGGGGACATGATAGCAGTGTTCCAATATCTCAGGGGCTGCCACAAAGAAGAGGGAGTCAAGCTATTCTCCAAGGCGCCTGAAGGCAGGATGAGAAGCAATGGGTGGAAACTGATCAAGGAGAGAAGCAACTTAGAACTAAGGAGAAACTTCCTGACAATTAGAACAATTAACCAATGGAACAACCTGCCTCCAGAAGTGGTGAATGCTCCAACACTGGAAGTTTTTAAGAAGAGACTGGACAGCCATTTGTCTGAAATGATGTAGGGTTCCTGTCTGGGCAGGGGGTTGAACTCGATGACCTCCAAGGTCCCTTCCAACTTTATTATTATTATTATTATTATTATTATTATTATTATTATTATTGTTGTTGTTGTTGTTGTTGTTGTTGTTGTTGTTATTGTTATTATTATTATTATTATCCAAAGTGTCCAGCCTGTTTTACATCATGGCTGTGTTTGAGGGCATCAAGATGGAGGGCTTCAAGCAAATATAGTTTCCCCCCTTTGTAAGCCAAGCCATCCCTGCACATTAGGGAGGTTTGATTATCTTTGAACCATTGATCGGTGAGGAGCTCTAGTTTTATTTTCTTTACCCCAGGGTCATCAGAATTGGGGACCCTGTGAGGTGTAACTTGAGTGGCAGTTTGTGGATTGGGGATAATTGCCTCATTAACCTCCTCCCGTTCGCTTTTGTATTGGGGTAACCAGGATAGCGCATCAGCTAGGAAGTTTTTTCCTCCTGGTATGTACTTTAGAGTGAAGTTGAAGTGGTTAAAGTACTGTGCCCACCGCACTTGCTTTGGGGACAATTTGCGGGGAGTTTTCAGTGCTTCTAGATTTTTGTGATCTGTCCATACTTCAAATGGCACCTTGCTCCCTTCTAGATAGTGTCGCCAGTTTAATAGCGCCCACCTAATCGCAAAGGCCTCTTTCTCCCAGATTGCCCATCTCCGCTCGCTTTCAGTAAATTTCTTAGAGGTGTAGGTGCAGGGTTGCAGGACCCCACTTTTGTTCTTTTGCAGTAATACAGCTCCAACTGCCACATCGCTGGCATCGGCTTGAATCACAAAGGGCTCCCCTGGGCAGGCGTGCTTTAGGACCAGTTCAGCAGCAAATAGTCTCTTTAAATTCTCAAAAGCTATTTGACAGCCCATTGTCCATGCTATTGGTTGGCCCGGTCGCGGCTTCTCTCCTCCTTTGCCTGTTTTGAGTATTTCTGTAAGGGGTAGGGCAATCTCGGCAAAAGAGGGGATGAATTGATGATAAAAGTTGGCAAAACCCAGAAAGCTCTGGAGCTGTTTGCGAGTTTTTGGGGGCTGCCATTCGATTATAGCTTTCACCTTGGCTGGATCCATTTCAATACCCTCGTTGGAAATTCTGTAGCCAAGATAATCTAATCGGGTCTGGTGAAATTCACATTTCGACAATTTGGCATAAAGCTTGGCATTCAATAGTTTCTTTAACACTTCTCTCACTAGCTTTATGTGATCAGTCACATTCGTGCTGTAAATCAGGATATCATCAAGATACACCAAAACCCCGCTGTACAAGTGATCATGTAGGATTTCATTAATCAACTGCATAAATACTGCTGGGGCCCCCTGTAGTCCAAATGGCATGACTTTGAACTGATAGCTCCCCATAGGACAGTTGAAGGAGTTTTCCACTCATCACCCTCTTTTATTCTCACTCGGTAATATGCCTCTCTCAGGTCTAATTTAGTGAAGACACTCCCCTTAGCCAGATGTGTTAATAAGTCCTTTAGGAGGGGGAGGGGGTATTTATTTTCCACACTCACAGCGTTGAGACCCTTATAGTCTATGCAGAGATGAAGAGACCCATCTTTTTTTTCTTTGAACAACACAGGGGCTCCCACGGTAGATTTGGCCTTTTCGATGAACCCCCTCGCTAGGTTTTTGTTCACGTATCGCTGCATCTCCTCCATTTTGAGGGGGGACATAGCATACATTCTTGTGCATGGGAGTTTGGCTCCTGGCACCAGTTCGATAGAGCAGTCATTGGGTCTGTGAGGGGGCAGTGCATCGCATTCTTTTTCACTAAATGCCTCCGCCAGGTTCCGGTATTCATTGGGGATGGGTGGTTCGCCTGGCGGCGGTGAGGCAGCCATGTGTGCTCGCTCATTGGATGTCCCACAACATCGGTTGAATCAGTGGGAGGTTTAGGCCCTATAGGTAGTCTCACAGTTCTCATTCCTTTCTCCCACCAGATAAACGGCTTCCATTTGTCCAACCAGGCTAGCCCTAGGATCACCACCTCAGTCATTTTTGGAGCAACTAGGAAGCGAATAAACTCCCAGTACACATCTATTTTTAGGTGTAAGGGGTCAGTTAATTGTGTTACAAGAGTCCCTCCAATCAGGGAGCCATCGGCTTGCTCAAACCTAACAGGTTTGGAAAGCTGTTTTGCCTGTATGCCCATTTTCATGGCAAACGGCAGACTAATAATGCAGCAGGTGCATCCAGAGTCAATTAGCATGTTTAAGTCCATTTGTGCCCCTGACTTAGGGATTATAAGTTTGGCGGCCAGTGAAAAAGGCGAGATTTGTCGACTCACCATCAGGTCATTCTCTCCTTCATCATCGCTGTCAACGGAGGGTAGAGCAGGGGCTGGTCCACCCAGAGTCTCGGCGTTCTCCTGCGTGGGGGGTGTAATCTGGGCAACAGGTTCCTGTGTGACCCGGTTGGATTTCTCTCTCGTCAGCCACTGGGCAGGTTTCCTTCTTGCCACTGGTTCCGGTCTGCTCTGTAGTCGGAGGTAGGGGACTGGACAGTTTGCTGCTCGATGTCCCTCCTGTCTGCACCAGAAACACTTAATTGATGGTCCTGTAGGTGGCCTGAGTCTCTCAGCCATTGCAGTAGTTGGAGGCTTCCGTGGGGGTGATTGCTGTTTGGGTTCAGGTGGAGAAGGCTTCTTATAGTGGGCGAGCTGAACGTCTAGCTTCACCGCTGCCTGGTACCATTCTTGCAGCTGATCAGGTACTCCTTGATAGATGCAGGCTTGAGAGAGGTGATCGTCTAATCCCTCTATGAAGTGATGGATTAGGGATTGCTCTTGCCACCCCTCTATTCGACCTGCTAACTTGCAAAATTCTTGCACGTACTCCAGGGCAGGCCTGCCAGCTTGTTTTATTTTGTGGATTTGTTCTCTTGCCTTTAGGTCAAGAGATGGGTCCTCAAATCTTTCTCTCGGCCCTAGGAGGAAGAGATGGGGGTCCTCCAATTAGGGGGCTTGCTCATTGTATAAATTGTTCAGCTATTTGGATGCTTCTCCCTCTAGGTTGGATGCTATCACATCGACCATGGTACCTGGGTCTGGGTAGAGATAAGCCCAGTTGTTCAAATGAGAGCATACTTGGTTGAGGAAAAAAATCAGTTTCTCCGGGTCCCCATCAAAGGTTGCTCTGAAAAGGGGTGCAATTATAGCCTGTTGGGATCCCCACTGTGACTGTTGCTGCTGGCGCCATCCTGGTTGCTGGTTCATGCCCAGGGGTTGCACTTTCAGGGGCTGTGGCCACACCGCCTGTTGCTGTACGTTCAAGGGTGGTGACCAATCTCCTTGCTGTGGTCATCCTCCCACCAGCTGCTGATCTCCTGGCTTCTGCACCACCCCAAGCTGTTGTAAGCTATTACAACAGCTTTGGGTGTTGTTAGCTGTGGCAAGCTCAGATGCTGCTGATCATCTACCTGTGGAGGTGCCAATCTGCCAATTGCTGCAGAAGCCTCAGACCGGAATTTCCTCTCTCTTCAGGGCTGGAGTCTCTGGCAGGGGAAGACAGGATCTGAAAGGCTTTCTGATTTGCAAGGGAAGGGCTGTAGGCTCCTCTCTGCAGGAATTGATTTCTGCTTTTCACATCTGGGTTTTGAAATCTTTCCAATGACTCACCCAAAGCTTGAGTAGCAAGCGATTCGTTTGCTCCCAGCTGGGAGATCTGCCAGAATTCATCTTCCCACAGCATGCTATCTGTTGCTTCCCCCTCTGGGTTATCAGCAGCTGCTGGGTCTTCAAGCAAACTCACTTTTTCCATGATAGATTTTCCTTCCCTGAATCTTTACCAGCTCCTCTCAAGCCTAGAGACAGTGGATGGAGTTCAGGACCCCAGGTCGTTTGAAAAGGATTTTAGATCTTGGCATGATGTCACGGTTCTGACTAATGAAACACTTTAAAGAACTTCCAGGCATTGTTTATCCTAAAAGCCTTTATTAACTGTGTTACAGATTGACAGCACATCATGGATGGATGCCAAGGTCTGAAGTCTCCACCCAAGAGCATTTATTTTTGCTAGCATTTTCCCTCCCTCTTTTGCTGTCATATGTCATGTTCACCAACCAGCCTGGGGGGCAAAGATTCATTTCCTTCTGAAGCCTGCGCAAATTGCTGTCTCTCTACATTCTTTCTCCCCCCCCTCCCATTCTCATCTGAGTTAACTTTAAAAGTGCCAGCCAGTTCTGCATATTTTGTCAAAGCAAGAATATTCAATATTAGCAGCATTGACAACTGAATCTAAGAAACAAGAAGAAATGGTAGTTGAAGGAGTGGCTAAACAAACAGAGGAGGAAGAAGTAAAAAAATGCATACTCAGAAGAAGGAGCAAGACCAAGAGATCAGAGACAGATAAGATCGACTAGAAGACTGAGACCTAGATATAATTGAAAGAGATGGAGGAGACTGAAATTTTATCAATAAATATAAATGCTTACTTCTCTCCATGTGGATGTAGTGCCATTAAGGACTACTCGTTGAGTACAGCCAGCCAGCTACAGATCCATCTGGTTGTCTATTCCATCTTTTTCTAGCTTACCAAGGAGTAGGTTGTGGTCTACTTTATCAAATGCCTAACTGAAATCTAAGTATACTACGTCCACAGCATTTTGCTGGTCTACTAATTTAGTCACCTTATCAAAGAATGAAATAAGATTGGTTTGGCACGATCTGTTTTTAACAAATCCATGCTGGCTACTAGTTATAACTTTGCTTCTAATTGTTCACAGATCTGGTTTTTGATTATCTTTTCTAGGATCTTCCCAGGTATTGATGTTAATCTGATTGGTGTGTAGTTTCCTGGGTCCGTTTTTTCCCCTTTCTTGAAGATGGGAACCACATAAGTTCTTTCCCAATCCTCAGGTACTTCCCTAGTGCTCCAGGATTTTTGAAAAAAGTGGTGCAATGATTCTGAGATAACATCTGCTAGCTCCTTCAGAACTCTGTAATCTGTCAGGTCCTGGTGATTTATATTTGTCAAGGTCAGATAGGTGTTCTCTTACCATTTTCTTGCTTATTTTAATTTTTGTTTCTAGTATGTCTTTTGAAGTGTTTTTTTTGTTTGTTGGGCTATATTTCTTTTTGTGTGAATACTGATGCAAAGTATGAGTTAAGCAGCTCTGCTTTCTTCCTGTTGCCTGTTATTTCCTTGCCATCTTCTCTCTTTAGTGGACTTATAGTTTCCTTGACTTTTTTCTTGTTGTTAATATGTTGAAAGAAACTTCAACAATTTCTATTGCAAATCTTTGTTTGTTCTGTGCCTTTGCTTTCCTGACTTCATCTTTGTATGTTCTGACTGTCTGCTGATAATTGGCCTTAGTTATGTGCCCCTCTTTCCATTTTTTGTATTTGTCCTTTTGTCTTTCAGTTTGTCAGAGAGATCTTTGTGCAGCCATGTTGGTTTCTTCTTGAATTTCTGGTTTTTCTTTTTCAGTGGTATTGTGCTGGTCTGGGCTTTTATGATCGCATTTTTGAGAGTTTCCCACGCTTCTTGGGTTGTTTTCCCCTTTAGGATTTTCATCCATGGAATCTTTCCTAGGTTCTCTTGAAGTCGGCTCTTTTGAAGTTTAAGACACTGATTGGGTTGTTTTCTACTGCTAGTGTTTGCATTATATTAAATTCCAGTATAACATGGTCACTTTCACCCAAGGTTCCAGCAACTTCAACTCCCTCTATCACTTCTTCTCTATTAGTAAGAATTAGGTCCAGTATAGCTTTATGTGTAGTTCCCTCCTCCACCTTTTGGGTGACAAAGTTGTCAGCTAGGTTGGTTAGGAATCTGTTTGATCTCCCACTCGCTGCAGAGTTTGTCTCCCAGTTGATATCTGGATAATTGAAGTCTCCCATTACTACCGTGATATGCTTCCTACATACATTTGTTAACTGATTAGCAAAGAGTTCATCTATTTCTTCTGATTGGTTGGGTGGTCTGTAATATACACCTATGGCAATGTCACTTTTTTCTCTTTTATATTGACCTATATACATTCTGGAAAGATTTTGCCTTTGGTCATGTGCATTTCTGTAGATATGTAGTGTTCTCTTACATATAGTGCAACTCCCCCTCCTCTTTTTGTAGACTTGTTTCTTTTGAACAATTTGTATCCATCCATCATTCCATTCCATTCATGGGTTTCGTCTTACCAGGTTTCTGTAATGCCAACTATGTCATACCCTCCCTTGTGTATTATTGCTTCTAGTTCACCCTGTTTGTTTCCCAAGCTTTGACCATTTGTATATAAGCATTTACAACTTTTATGCCTGTCTTTGGGTATGGTTCCTGCATCTCCCAATTGTTGTTTGAGTTTTTCTTTTTTTCTCATCACTGCCTACCTCATTGTTAGATTTGTTTTCTTGAGATTTATGATTAGTGTTGGGTTCTAGAGATTCTAAAGATTGGTCACTCTTCTCCCTCAATTTTAGTTTAAAGCCCTCCTGATGAGTTGGGCCAGTCTTTTTCTGAGTACATTTTTCCCTGTTTTCATGAGGTGCAGCCCATCCCTTGCCAAGAGTCCTTCAGGTAGGAAACACAGTCCATGATCCAGGAAACCAATGTTTTCTTGGCAACACCAACCCTTTAGCCAGTGGTTTATTTCTAAAATTCTTTTTTCCCTTAATGGGTGTTGGCCTTTCATTGGGAGTACTGATGAGAATACTACTAGTGCTCCTAGCTTCTTAACTTTATTGCCTAGTTGTTTGTAATCTCTCATTGTTGTATTCAGGTTCTTAGTTGTGTCACTCATCTCAATGTGGAGGAGGAGGAAAGGGTAGTAATCTGTAGGCCTAATTATTTTGGTTAAGTTCTCAGCCACATCTTTGATTTTTGCTCCAGGAAGACAGCATACCTCCCTGGATTGTATGTCCGGTCTCCAGATGGATGATTCTGTTCCTTTGAGGATAGAATCTCCTATTACCAACACTCACCTTCCTTTTTTGGGGCTGCAGTCTGGGGTGCTTCTCTGTTTATCTCTGGTGTGTTTGTTGATGTGACTTTTTTAGGGATATTTGAAGTGAGTGTTTTAGGGATATTTGAAGTTGTTTCTTTACTAGGTGTTTGCATGTTTTCTTTGAGGGGGAGGTTGTGGGTCTGTGTGTTTCCATCTAAGGGGAGAAATCAATTGCTCAGTTTTAATGGGGCTGCTTCTGGTTGGGTTGGATTGGGAAGAAGGGGTTTGTTAGTTGTATGCTGCTTATTTCTTTGAGTATTGTGTTTGCTTCTATGTGTGACATACCTCCATTAAATGTGTCCCTATCTGTCTAACTGACTCAATGCTGTTTAGTTAGGACTATTTGTTGCCCGTTACTATAAAATAATGATATCTGGATAAAAATACTAAATATTAGGAAAGAGAAAGTATTGGGGTAATAAAAGAGGTATGAATAAGGACATGAATAAACAGCAAACTAACAAGAAAATAAAAAAAAACTGTTCAAAAACCAGGAGTCTCATAAGTCTTTCTTCAACTAGCATATTTTGTTAAAAGTTATAGTGTAGCTCACTTCATTAAATGCATAGAATAGCTATAATACTCCTGATTTTTTGCTATCATGGACTACCATGGATCTCCTCTTACAACATCTACAAAGTACTCAGTGTCAGTGAGAAATTATGAAATAAATAAATACTTTCTACTTATTTGCCAGTAAATAAATGCAGATAAATCTGGAAGCATAGTCATACTGTCAAAAATCAATGAAATTAATATTGTTATTATTGCTAGTAGTAGGAACAATTACTGGTACTAAATTAGTAGCAATTAGTAACAGCAATTAGTAGCAACAAATCAATGAGATGTGATTGAAACTGATAGAAACTGAAAACGTCACTCTTAACTCTTCCTTATCTCAGATTAAGAGGAGAAAATATGAGATGGATTTTTCCTTTTCTTTTAGAAAAATTCTGATTAATATTTGAAGCTGCTACAGAATAAACCTTAAACATGCTCCAACCTATTTTTTTGCACAGCTGAAGCCAAAAATGTTATTAGGAAATGTGAGTCAGGCTAAAATAGGTAGCAGGCCAAGCAATTCATTCACTAAAGGAGAGAGACTGTGAAATTTTTATGACAACATTTTGAAATATGCAGTATGGAAGCATAAAGAAGTGGGCCTGGCTTCTATATATAGAATCTGAAAAAAATCAAAAAACTAATTATGAAAAAGCCATACAAGGAAAAAAATAGGATGTATTTACATTGAGCCATGCACTGCCTAATTTCCCTCCACACCCCTCTGTTCATTAAAATTGCCATATTTCAAAGGCCAGTCCTTTGGAATAAGCAGGCTAATAGTTTTACAGTCTTTTCTACATAAATCTCAGGCACTGATCTACCTTGCTTGAAGCATTTTGAGAAGATTTTTGTAAACTCTGCCATTTTTTAAAATTTCATAAATAAAATTTATTGTTGTTTGGCATGTTTAGAAATTCAGCTTTAAAACACTGTGGTCTTTAATAAGCTGATGAGATATGATGAATCACAACTGAGCTATATGACTTATTCTCACTGAAATTATAAAGAAGAAATTATGAAGAAGAAAAAGTCAATGCTTCTCTTCTTAATTGAGTGAGAATGGTTGAAAACATCAGTATGGGGTTGTTGTTGTTTGCATAGAACTATAATAAATAAAGGGGGAATTACAAAGCAGCAGCATAAACTCATAAATATTATTAAAAAATAAACAACTCTAACTTCAGCCAACAGGTTCTTGTTACAAAAAAAGGTTATGCAAGGGGTGCCAAATTTTAGATAAATTTGATAGTAAATTTCATTTGCTGCCATTAAGGTTGCAAAAATCAGGGGTATCCTTAGAATGGGTTCTATATTAACTGATATGGTAAGTTTCACTGAATTCAGTGAAGTTTATTTCTCAAGAAACAGCACGGGGGATCTATTGTAAGACGAGATAGATAAATATGTATCTATTTTAAAACTAAATTTATCACTGATCTATTATCCTTCTTAAAGTTGTGATTGAATTAGAAATTCATTTGAAGTGTGAATTGTTGTTTTATTGACCACACAATATATTAAATCGGAAATTATTGTCAGCTTTTTCCTTGAGATTATATCTTTTAAGAAGCCAGTTCTATGTATATTTACTCAGAATTGAGTTTAATGGGACATTTTTCCCAATAAAAGTAGAAAGGACTATAATCTAATAAGATTATGGATTTTTCATAAGTCTATTGTGATATAGAATAATTCCTGTCATGTATATGTATATCCAATTACACACTGATACTCAAAGAAGACAGAAATATAAGTATATTTACATGCATTTTTTGCTACAAACTGTTCCCCTCCCCTTCAATAAATAAAAAAAGTAAGTAAAGGCATGAGGCTTATTAAACCACAGCTTTAAATTCCTGAGCATGGCTCAGAGTTTTCATTACAGGGATGCAAAACTCATTCAGGCATAATTCATGAACCAGAGCCAAGTGCAAGAATACAAGAGACTGAAGCAGAAAATACCAAAGCAACTGAAAAATTCAGGGTAAGCAATTCAATAAATTGATTTAAAATATGCATTAAAAAAGAAAAAAATCCTATATATTTGATGGAAATATGTCATAACACATTCAGAGAGTATGCAAGAAGCATCTACAAAAGGAGTAGAAAATAATATAGTAATATTAGGACAAATATGCAGGTAAACACAGGTAATCCTCGACTTACGATCACAATTGAACCTCAAATTTCTGTTGCTAAGTGAGACATTTAAGTGAGTTTTGCCCCATTTTATGACCTTTCTTGCCACAGTTGTTAAGTGAATCACTGCAGTTGTTAAATTGGTAATACCATTTTAAGTTAATCTGGTTTCCCCATTGACTTTGCTTGTCAGAAGATTTCAAAAGATAATCACATCACCCTAGCACACTGCAACCATCATAAATATGAGTAAGTTGCCAAGCATCTGAATTTTGATCACGTGACCATGGTGTTGTGTCCTGAGCCTGCAGAAGCAGGCTCGGGACGATGCAAGAGTCCCGGACATTTGCAAAAGCTGCCTGGGACCAGACTGAGTGGCACCGGCCTTGCGCGCATGCGCAAGGCGGGAAAAGACCGCCTGCTATTGGTTGGAATTGCCCGGGGATCAGAGGGTATAAATAGAGGCCTGCGTGCCTCTGCTCTGGCTGGTTGTTGACTGTAGAGAGAGAATAAAGACTGTTAGCAAAATGCATTGCTTCCTTCGCCATTATTCTCTGGACTTAACACTGGCGACGAAGATGGGATTCAGTCGAGACAGCTAGGGAAGCTTGAAGACTCACCCAAAGAAGTCCGGAAGAGGGACGACGACGTTGAAGTCAGCGTCTATCCTGCCAGTACAGCATCGCTGGAGGGTGAGTACGGCTGAAGAAAACCCTGTCCCTTGATCATGGTGAAAATTGGGCGGTTATCTGAATTTGATGTCTCTCACCCAGAGAAGTGGGAATCTTATGTTGCAAGGGTGGAGACTTACTTCCGTGTGAATCAGATAAGGGAAGATGGCCTAAAGGCTGTCACAATGTTGTGTGTTTGTGGATCACTGAGAATCTAGTCACCCCGGCCTCGCTAGAAACAGTTTCATACGCTGATTTGAAGAAAGTTTTGAAAGAACACTTCCAGCCTAAGCAATCTGTTATTGCTTGGAGGCACACATTTGAACTGAGGGATCAGCGATCTGGGGAATCAGCAAAAGAATTCATTGCAGCCTTGAGAAGAGCGGCTAAACCGTGTGAGTTCAAGGATTTAGAGGAAAGGCTGCGTGATCGTTTTGTGTGCGGACTGAGGAACAGAGACTTACAGCAGAAGCTGTTTGCTAAGGAAGATGTCTCTTTCCAAGATGCTCTGCGAGAGGTTATGGCAGAGGAAGCTGCAGGTGGAGCGGTCAAGAATCTGCGGCCCACTCGAAGCACTCCAGAGACTGCAGCCATCCACAAGGAGGATATGCGGGAGGATTCGGAAGAAGATCCTGAAGATGAGGTGGTCAAGCTTTACCAAGCAGCTGGAAGGAGGTCCAAAGATCGTCAGGACAAAGGCCCAGCTGAGCTTCGATGTTTCGGATGCGGTGGTTGCCACAAGCGAGCAGAATGTCGGTTCCGTTCCGCCATTTGCCGAGCGTGCGGAAAGAAAGGCCACATCGCTGTGGTTTGCCTGGGTCGACAGAAGGTACAACCGAAGGAAGAATTGAATCTGAAAGGTACCACAGTACCCAGTCAAAACAGGGTGGGGTTCTGTGCAACACGCAGGAATATTTTAAGAATAGGCACACACAAACCCCTTAAAAAGAAATTATCCCTTAAAGTGAGATTGCAGGGAGTTCCATTGTCGATGGAACTTGACACG
>NW_015387502.1:424083-435462 GCF_001527695.2 Protobothrops mucrosquamatus | reverse complement strand
AGTCAAAACAGGGTGGGGTTCTGTGCAACACGCAGGAATATTTTAAGAATAGGCACACACAAACCCCTTAAAAAGAAATTATCCCTTAAAGTGAGATTGCAGGGAGTTCCATTGTCGATGGAACTTGACACGGGGTCTGCCCTATCCATCATTTCCCTCAACACATTTCACAAAATCTGCAGCAGCAGTGGCCAGCGAGTTTCGCTAAGGCCTTCTAATGTAATCCTTACTGATTTTCAAAATTCCAAAGTGTGTGTTAAGGGGGAGGCCACCCTTAAGGTACAGTATAAGAATTTTGAAGGGCCCCTAGACGTGCTGTTTGTGGGGGGTGAGCGCACGAGTCTAATTGGTCTCGATTGGTTTGAGGCCTTGGGAATCCAAGTAACAGGGCTGCACAAGTTGCAAACGGAGACCCTTGCAGATGTCTGCAAGGAGTTTGCAGATGTGTTCAGTTCTGAGCTAGGATCCTACAAGGGACCTCCAGTTTCACTAAAGCTAGATTCAGCTGTACAGCCCATCAGGGTTAAACCTAGGAGAGTACCATTTGCTCTTAAGGGCAAGATTGATGCTGAACTGGACAAGTTGCTCCAGCAAGGCATATTAGAGCCTGTAGATTCCAGCCCGTGGGAAACTCCCATTGTAACGCCTTTAAAGGCAAATGGGGACATTCGTATTTGTCCAGACTACAAGTGCACACTAAACAAGGCCCTACAGCAACATGCTTATCCTGTGGCTGTAGTGAGCCACATTTTGGCTTCTCTCAAAGAGGGCAAGATTTTTGCTAAGCTTGACCTGGCTCAAGCGTATCAACAGCTGCCTGTTGATGATGCAGCAGCAGAGGCTCAAACCATTGTTACCCATAGAGGAGCTTTCAAAGTGAAAAGGTTACAGTTTGGGGTGAATGTTGCCCCTGGCATTTTTCAGAGTGTAATGGAAAACACCCTGAGGGGTATTCCTGGTGTGTGTCCTTATTTTGATGACGTTCTCATCGCAGGGGACTCTGCCCAAACGCTGGCAGAGAGGTTAAGGGCTGTTTTGCTTCGTTTCCGAAGAGCAGGCCTTAAGTTAAAACAGGACAAATGTAAGATTGGTGTGCATTCCACTGATTTCCTGGGGTTCAGGATAGATGCTCAGGGTATACTCCCATCTGATGCTAAGCTCAAATCTATTCAACTGGCTCCAAGCCCCAAGTCTAAGGGGGAATTACAAGCCTTTTTGGGTTTACTAAACTTCTATCATGCTTTTCTACCTCATAAAGCTGCTATTGCTGAACCTTTACACAGACTTCTAGATAAAAATGCCTGTTGGCGTTGGACTAAAGTCCATGAGGCCAGTTTCAATGAGGTTAAGGCCTTGCTTACATCCAATGCGGTGTTAGCTCATTTTAATGAGCAGTTGCCAGTGTGTCTGGCTTGTGATGCTTCCCCCTATGGTGTGGGTGCTGTGCTTAGCCATCTGACGGCTGATGGGACTCAGGTCCCTGTGGCATATTATTCTAGGACATTGTCTGCTGCTGAGCATAACTATGCTCAAATTGATAGGGAGGCTTTGGCTATTGTGGCTGGAATTAAAAAATTCCAACCACAAGCCGTTGCTGGGGTTATTCACTACTTCCAAACAAACCCCACACATACTGTCCCCTCGCATGCTGCGATGGTCCATTTTTTTGTCTGCTTATGACTATTCACTAGTTCACAAACCTGGCAGAGAAATGGGTCATGCTGATGGATTAAGTACGCTGCCATTGCCTACTGTGGAGCCTGATCCTGCCCCTGCTGTGTACATATTGTCCATTCAGGAATTGCCAGAGTGTCCCCTTAATGCTAGGGATGTGGCTGCTGAAACTGCCACTGATCACACGCTCAAACGCAGGACTTTCAACGTTTTTGGGTCAAGAGGCATGAGTTGTCCACTTTCAATGGCTGCCTCCTCTGGGGCTCTAGAGTTGTGATCCCGGCCTCATTGAGGGCTAGAATCTTGCTTTCTTTACATGAGGGCCACCCTGGAATTGTCAGGATGAAGGCGCTTGCGCGCAGCCATTTGTGGTGGCCTGGCATTGATCGGGCCATCGAGGCCCAGGTACATGGGTGTCATGCGTGTCAGCAGTCCAGGCCTGAAATGCCCCAGGCCCCTGTGCATAGATGGGAGGAAACATACACCCCATGGTCTAGAATACATATAGATTATGCTGGGCCCTTTCAGGGGCAATTCTTCCTGGTTGTTGTAGATAGCCATTCCAAATGGTTGGAGGTTGTGCCTGTGTCATCCACCACCACTGCCAAGACCATTCAGGTGTTGAGAAACATTTTTGCTGCATATGGTCTGCCAGATGTTTTGGTGTCGGATAATGGTCCTCAATTTACTTCTACTGAGTTTCAGGGTTTTCTACAAGCCAACATGATTCGCCACGCTACTTCGGCTCCATTCCACACTTCCACCAACGGTCTGGCTGAACAAATGGTCACTCTGGCTGAACGAATGGTCGCCAAGGACACTCTCAAGAAATTGACTTATGGCAACTGGCATCACAGGTTGGCTGACTTCCTTCTAGCCCATCGTACTACTCCATGCACTACCACGGGTAAGTGCCCGGCTGAACTCCGTTGGGGTCGCCGGCTTGTGACTAAATTGGACAGGCTGCATCCAGAGCGAGTAGCTTCACAGGTGTCTCAGCCACATCCACCACGGGTCCTGCATGTGGGTGATCCTTTCTGGGCCAGGAATTACGGGCCTGGACACCTCTGGGTCCCGGCTGTGGTCTTCAAGGTCTCGGGGCCTCTGTCCTACGAGGTGTCATTGGAAGACGGCCGTGTTCTTCGCCACCACATTGATCAACTTTGTGTGAGGCGGGACTCCCCTAGGTTTCCTCCTCAGTCTTCTCTAGGGGGGGGGAGGAGGAATGGGAAATGCATTCTGGGAATCAGAATCAGCAGCCAATACTGGCTGTTGAGGACAACATGGGTATGCAACACCCACATTCCGTAAGTGCTCCAAATAGGAATTCATGGGGCAGGGGGCAAACAGACACCCCCACACTCACTCCAGCCTGGGAGTCACACCGGAGGTATACTAACTACCCACAACTCACCAACAATACTCCAGACAAGGAGAATGACTGGGAGCATACTCAGAACTCACAACATACAAGAGAGCTCCGTGTTGTTCCACCCCTGTACGGGAAAAGTCGTTATCGAGTGTCTTCCTACAGGGGTGCGTAATCCCGATTGTCCCTCCATAGGAACCTGGGATAGTGATGTCTTTCCTCGGTCCTTTTAATGTGTGGAAGTCCCTTGTAACTCTACTCAAGTCTCCCGAGTCTTTTGAGGGGTTCTCCATCCAGTTGGTCCATATCTGAACAGCAGAGTCCTGACTTCCTGAGCCTAGGAGGCGGGCAGGGAAGTCAGGCAGCAGTCACTAGACAACCACAGCGTAATTCACCTAGTGTGGAAAGCAACGGTGGGAACCATTCAAGTTCTCCAGGTCCGAGAAGGTCGCTACGGGTCAAAGGCCCTCCCAAATACCTTGCAGATTACATAAGGTGAGCAAGAGTTTAGGAACCTGAACAAGAGGTCCAGACTGGTTAGCTCTTAGGAAACTGGGTTGGGTGCATTGGTTCTCAGAAAAGACAGAACGGCCCCATACCTCTCACACTCTGTGCATTTATTGCAACAGTAAGTAAACAAAGGATCTACCAAAGGTGGCGTCCATGTTGGGCGCAGCATTATTTTATCTAGGGGGGAGGGGTGTTGTGTCCTGAGCCTGCAGAAGCAGGCTCGGGACGATGCAAGAGTCCCGGGCATTTGCAAAAGCTGCCCGGGACCAGACTGAGTGGCGCCGGCCTTGCGCGCATGCGTAAGGCAGGAAAAGACCGCCTGCTATTGGTTGGAATTGCCCGGGGATCAGAGGGTATAAATAGAGGCCTGCGTGCCTCTGCTCTGGCTGGTTGTTGACTGTAGAGAGAGAATAAAGACTGTTAGCAAAATGCATTGCTTCCTTCGCCATTATTCTCCGGACTTAACACATGGGATGCTGCAATGGTCATAAATGTGAAAAATAGTCATAAGTAACTTTTTTCAGTACCATTCTAATTTTGAACCGTCACTAAATGAACTATTGTAAGCCGAGGATGACCTGCACGTCATGAAAACTTAGGAGTAGAATATTTGAAAAATTATAACAAAACAAATCAAAATAATTAATAATTTCAGAACTAGTAACTTGAGAAAAAAAGTCACATATTCCCTCAAAATGTTAAAAAATATGTGGAAAATATATGAAAAAAATATCTCTCAAACACTAATAAGGTTGAATAATGTTTATCTTATAACAGAGGACAATGGGACTATTAAACAAACATAGTAAATTGTTGACTCCTGGGAAATTAGCATTTAGAAGCTGTTTAGGAAATCCTGCTGGAACTGATGAACCTAGAACATTAAGCTTCAGTTTTACAGAGAGCTTCAGTAGTAGACAAGGTTTAATTGTATGCATTTATGGCTCCACAAAGAAGCCAACTAGTAAACCAGCAACATTAACTTCCTGTAAATATATAAACAAATATATGTTCATAAATATATAAGCCAAGCATACAATGGTACCAATGTCTCTATCTCTGCCTATTTCTATTACTTTAGAGCCATTTTATTAGATGCACAAATCATTGTAAGTTCATTTATTTTCATGTATTAGTAATATCTGCTACTAATAGTAGTATCTCTTAGTCAAGATCAGCATTGACAGGTGGCCTCGACTGCAAATGCAATCGAGATATGACAAAGATGTTAAAATATACGGTTTTTATAAAGACCAGACAATGTTTGATTAGGTGTTGTTGACTTCTGATGAAAAAATGATTAAGAAATTGTATAACTTTTATTGAATTTGAAAATGGAAGACGAACAAGTGAAAGAAACAATATGTCAATGCTGCTAACATTGGATGTTCTTGCTTGACAATATATGAAGATGCAGACATTTTCTATTTAACCTGTGTATTACTTTTAGAGTTAAAATTAGATGGTGCTGGAGGGGAGGGGGAAGAATGTGCTTGGGGACTAGTTAGCCATAATAATATCTCAGTAGAGTATTCTTCAAGGTTGGTTGTAATAAGAGGAGATAACGGGAGGGAAAGTTCACACTTCAAACTAATTGGAGAATGTGATTTATGACTGTTAAATGAAGGAGTGAGTTATGCTTAGATACTGTGTGTTTGGGGGAGGAGAATTCAGATTTTGGCTTCTCTGTGTACGTGCTGAAGCTATGTTGCAATTAAAGATTCTTTAAGGTAAACAATGCCTCAAAGTTCTTTGAAGAGCTTCTTCTTTCGGAACCATGACATCAAGTCAAAATCCACAAACTTTTCAAACCATTTAGGGGTCCCGGGCCCCAGTCGCTGTTCCTAAACTAAAGGAATAGGCTGACAAAGATTCGAGGAAGATCTCATCATGGAAGAAGAAAAATTGCCTGAGGCCAGCACCCCGGCAACAGCAGCTTCTCCAGGGGGGTGGGAGCGACAGCCAGCAAGCCAGTGGAGAAGGAACTCTTGCAGATCTCCCAACTGGGAGCAAGACCAAAGCAATTAGGGAAGCTGATTTGGTCATCAGACTGGGATAAGCCCAGCGGAGACTTCGGAGGCTTCGAAACAGCCTTGCCACCCCAAAAGACTTCGAAAGCTGATGAGCTGGGGCTACAACAAAGGGATTCTTGCATATTGCATCCCCCACATTGGTGGAGAGCTGCCAGGCCGTCTGCCACCAAAGACTTAGGTGAGTGGAAATATCCGTCTGCAGCTCGTAGTTGGTCAGTAGAATGTTTGGCAGAAAGATTTGAAGAATTAGAAGTGAGAAGCGGAGAGCAGCTCCTGCTGAGAGAAGCCTCCAGCCCCTCCCCCAAACAGCCTTTCAGACCCTGGAGTCCCCTGCCAGGGCCTCCAGCCCCACAGAGAGAGGGAAACCCAGCCTGGGCCCCCTGCAGCAATGGGGAATTTGGCAGCTCCCATAGATGGAAGGTCAGCAACCTCTGAGCTTGCATCAGCTAATAGAGGCCTTGCAACAGCTTGAGGTGGTGCAGAAGCCAGGAGAGCAACAGCTGGGGGGCCCACAAATGAGGGAGGTCCAGCAACAACCCCCATTCATCCAGCAACCATTGAGAGGCCTGCAGCAGCAGAGAGCGCCACCAGCCCACACAGGCCAACAACACAGAAGACAACTGCAACCCCCACTAACACAGCCACCATTGAGGGGCCTGCAGAAGCAGAGAGCACTACCAGCCCCCGCAGGCCAACAACAGAGAAGACAGCAGTAGCCCCCACCCAGGCAGCAACCTTTGGAAGACCTCCAACAACTCGAGAGGCCAGTACTACCGGTATTGCACCACAGCAGGGGGGATGGCCACAGCCCCCGAACGTGCAACCCCTGGGCATACGGCAACAGCCAGGGTGGGGCCAGCTGCAACTGGGGGTGCCACATCGACAGTGGAGAGCTTAACAGCCAGGATGGGGTCAGCAGCAACTGGGGGGGGCATGAGTGCAGTGGAGAGCCCAGCAGCCATTGCACCAGCAGCCAAGGTGGGGCCAGCAGCAACAACCAGAGTGGGGGTCGCAACAGCCTATAATTGCACCACCCTTCAGAGCAACCTTCAATGGGGACCCAGAGAAGCTGGGTTTTTTTCTCAACCAAGTGTGCTCTCGTTTGAACTGCTGGACGTATCTCCACCCGGACCCAGGAGCCATGGTCAAAGTGATTGTGTCCAGCCTAGAGGGAGAAGCATCCAAATGGTTGAAGAATTTATATAATGAGCAAGCCCCCAAATTGGAGGACCCGCATCTATTCCTTCTAGGGCTGAGAGAAAGATTTGAGGACCCATCCATTGGCCTCAAAGCAGGAGAATAAATCCACAAAATAAAACAAGCCAGCAAGCCTGCCCTGGAGTACGTGCGAAGAGTTCCGCAAGATAGCAGGTCGAATAGAGGGATGGCCTGAGCAATCCCTAATCCATCACTTCATTGAGGGGTTAGACGATCACCTCTCTCAGGCCTGCATCTATCGAGCATTACCTGATCAGCTGCAAGAATGGTACCAGGCAGCAGTGAAGCTCACCCGTTAGAAGAAGCCTCCCCCACCTGAAACCAAGCCAAAACCAGAGTGTCCCAGATGACAACCCCCCCAAAAAAACCTCCAATGGCTATAACTGCTGAAAGGCCCAGGCCACCTGCAGGCTTGCCAATCACATGCTTCCAATGCAGACAGCAGGGACACCAAGCAGCGAACTGCCCAGTTCCCTACCCACAACAGCAGAGCAGACCGTGACCTGCAGTGAGGAAGAAACCTGATCAGCAGCCAACAAGAGAAAAATCTAACTGGATCACACAGGAACTGGTTGCCCAAGTCACATCCCCCACACAGGAGGACGTGGGGACTAAGGCTGGATCCACCCCCACTCTACCCTATTTCGACAGCGATGACAGAGAGAATGACCCAATGGTGAGTCGACACGTCCCACCTTTTTTACTGCCTGCAAAACTAATAATCCCTAAATCGGGAGCACAGGAAGATTTAAAAGTTGATTCTGGATGCTCCCCATGTATTATTAGCTTGCCCTTTGCCATGAAATTGGGTGTACTAGCAAAATTGCTCTCCAGGCCCGTGAGGTTTGGGCAAGCCGATGGCTCCCTGATGGGAGGGACTCTTGTCACAAAATTAACTGAGCCCCTATGCCTAGAAATAGGTGAGCACTGGGAGTTTATTCACTTCCTGGTGGCTCAAAAAATGACTGAGGCGGTGATCCTAGGGCTAGCCTGGTTGGACAAATGGAAGCCATTTATCTGGTGGGAGAAAGGAATGAGGACTGTGAGACTATCAATAGGGCCTAAACCAAACCCTGATTAAACAGACGCTGCGGAACACTTTAGGCCACCTAATGAGCGAGTGTATGTGGCTGCCTCACCGTCACC
Source organism: Protobothrops mucrosquamatus (assembly GCF_001527695.2). Classification (NCBI taxonomy): domain Eukaryota; kingdom Metazoa; phylum Chordata; class Lepidosauria; order Squamata; family Viperidae; genus Protobothrops; species Protobothrops mucrosquamatus. The sequence goes on along the minus strand of NW_015387502.1, from coordinate 427,512 downwards.
AGGTGAACCACTCATCCCCAATGAATACCGAGACCTAGCGGAGGCATTTAGTGAAAATGAATATTATGCCCTGCCACCTCACAGACCCAATGACTGCTCTATAGAACTGGTGCCAGGAGCCAAACTCCCACGCCTGAGAATGTACGCTATGTCCCCCCTCGAAATGGAAGAGATGCAGCGATACGAGAACAAAAACCTAGCGAGGGGGTTCATTGAATGGGCCAAATCTACCGTGGGAGCCCTTGTGTTATTTAAAGAAAAAAAAGATGGATCTCTTCATCTTTGCATCAACTATAAAGGTCTGAACGCAGTGAGTGTGGAAAATAAATACCCCCTCCCCCTCCTAAAGGATTTACTAACCCACCTGGCTAAGGGGAGTATCTTCACTAAATTAGACCTGAGAGAGGCATACTACTGGGTGAGAATAAAGGAGGGAGACGAATGGAAAACTGCCTTCAACTGCCCTATGGGGAGCTATCAGTTCAAAGTCATGCCATTTGGACTACAGGGCGCCCCAGCCATATTCATGTAGTTAATTAATGAGACCCTAAATGATCACTTATACAAAGGGGTTCTGGTGTACCTTGATGATATCTTGATATACAGCACAAATGCGGCTGATTATATAAAGCTGGTGAGGGAAGTATTAAAGAAACTATTGAATGCCAAACTTTATGCCAAATTGTCAAAATGTGAATTTCATCAGACCCGATTAGATTATCTTGGCTACAGAATTTCCAACAAGGGCATTGAAATGGACCCAGCCAAGATGAAAACTATAATCGAATGGTAGCCCCCAAAGACTCACAATCAGATCTAGAGCTTTCTAGGTTTTGCCAACTTTTATCGTCAATTCATCCTCTCTTTTGCCAAGATTGCCCTATCCCTTACAGAATTGCTCAAAACAGGAAAAAGAGGAGGGAAGCTGTGACTGGGCCAACCACTAGCATGGATGATGGGCTGTCAAACAGCTTTTGAGAATTTAAAGAGACTATTTGCTGCTGAACCGGTCCTAAAGCACCCCTGCCCAGGGGAGCCCTTTGTAATTCAAGCCGATGCCAGCGATGTGGCAGTTGGAGCTGTATTACTGCAAAAGAACAAAAGTGGGGTCCTGCAACCCTGCACCTACACCTCTAAGAAATTTACTGAAAACAAGCGGAGATGTGCAATCTGGGAGAAAGAGGCCTTTGCGATTAGGTGGGGGCTATTAAACTGGCGACACTATCTAGAAGGGAGCAAGGTGCCTTTTGAAGTATGGACAGATCACAAAAACCTAGAGGCACTGAAAACTCTCTGCAAATTGTCCCCAAAGAAAGTATGGTGGGCACAGTACTTTAACCATTTCAACTTCACTCTAAAGTACATACCGGGAGGAAAAAACTTCCTAGCTGATGTGCTATCAAGATTGCCCCAGTACCAAAGTGAACCCGAAGAGGTTTATGAGGCAATTATCTCCAGTCCACAACCTGCCGCTCAACTCACGCTTCGCAGAGTCCCTAATCCTAATGACCCTGGGGTAAAGAAAATAAAACAAGAGCTCCTCACTGATCAATGGTTCAAACATAATTAAACCTCCCTAACGTACAGGGATGGCTTTGCTTACAAAGGGGGGAAACTATATTTGCCTGAAGCCCTCCGTCTTAATGCTCTCAAACACAGCCATGATGTAAAACAGGCTGGACACTTTGGATATCTAAAAACTCTACATCTCACCAGCCGGCAATTTTGGGCTGAAACGGGATGTGGAAAACTATGTAAAGAGTTGTACTGTATGTGCCACAATGAAAAGTATCCCAGGGGCTTCCGGTTTCATCATGCAGCTGCCATGGATGGCTGGGAGATCTGCTCTCTCTCCCCCGTTTAGTTTTGCATCACTGGGGGGCCCTGAAAAGGGCCAGAAATCACCCCGAAGAGGCGATCAGCAAGGAGGGGCTTTTGCTGGATCGCAGGAGAGCAGCAACGCTCCTGTTAGACCTGGCAATCTCTCCAAACTGGTGGACAAAAGGACCTGCCATAGAAATATGGCTCGTCCCTAGGCTGCTAACAGCCGAAGTCACATTAACATCTGGCAACTTCAAAGCAGCGTGGAAAGGATTGGGTGATATCGGCCTCTCTTACATCCTAATTACTTAATTACCTGCATAAGCTGCTAAAGTACTTTCCCCCCTGTGGTGACGGAAGGGGGATTTTAGCCCTCCCTCCAGAAACAGCAGCTATCAACCACTTGGGAGTCTAAAATGTTGGAAAAATACTGGGATCCTAATTGGAATTCTATTTTTTAAAACTGGTGGATTATAAGACTTGTAACTTTCTACTCTCTATTTTTTTTTTCTTCTCTGATTTTTACTCTAACTATTATTGAAGATTTGGGTTCTTTTTCTCCCCCTTAAAATAGAGGGGGAAAAGAAAACTGAAAAGATCTAACTAACTCTGAGATGACATTTGCTGGCTAAATTTGAGACTGTAACCTGCTATTCTTTAAGAGAGACTTGTTGACAGCTTTGAAAATAGATAAGATATAAAGCAACCTTGAAGCACCATCTGCAAGAAACTCAGCTCAGCTTTTTACTTGGTGGACTTTCTGATTGTAAGCTTTTTGTTTAGTTTAATATACGACAATGGAAGAAGAACAGGAATGGATTTTTCCCATAGAGGAAGTACAGGAACAAATTCTTTATATGTTAAAAGAAATTATCCAAACTCTCCATATGCAAGCTCTAACTATGACTTCAACTAAAGAATCATCTATACAGAATTTTATAGAGAAGGTGAAACAACCAAATGCTATGACAGAAGACTTAGATACTCAACAAATACAAACAGTGGAAAACACAGAGAGGAAAGGACTTTTCTTATAAACCAGAAGGAATTTGAAGATAAAAAAGAAAAACAGATGAAAGAGAAGATAAATACTTCGGGACAACTGCATCGAACTGGAAAAATAAAGAGACGACCTGCTAAATCAGCTAGTCCTCTTAAGAAAACAGCAACTGAACGCCCTTATCAATATTAAACAATAGTTACAACAATACAAGGAGATCTTTTTGATGATTTAAAAGCGAAGATACAAAAGATGATTTGGCAGAGGAAAAAAGCTAGAATAAGACTGAAAGGGATTGGGGTTTTGATCTATACATGAGATCTAAAATAGAATATATTTAAATGGATAGAATATGTATTTTGAACATAAGATATTGTAATGATTTGAGATAAAAAAAATTGGTTTTATAAAATCTAGAAATATAAATATCAAAATAAGAATATTATATTGTCTTATTAGCCTGTTAAGATATATGATAGAATTTACATATAAGGTCTGTATTTTAAATATTAGATTGTACGAGGAATTGTGATAAAGGAATTGTGCTTAATTAAAATTTGGAAAAAAGATAAATGTTAAATGTTAAATTAAAATATTAAGGAAAAATT
>NW_015387502.1:415003-423827 GCF_001527695.2 Protobothrops mucrosquamatus | reverse complement strand
AAATCTAGAAATATAAATATCAAAATAAGAATATTATATTGTCTTATTAGCCTGTTAAGATATATGATAGAATTTACATATAAGGTCTGTATTTTAAATATTAGATTGTACGAGGAATTGTGATAAAGGAATTGTGCTTAATTAAAATTTGGAAAAAAGATAAATGTTAAATGTTAAATTAAAATATTAAGGAAAAATTAATCACCAGGTTACTGATTTGCTAAAAGTTTGAATGTTCATAGATAACTAAGACTTGAATTTAAGATATTGTCATGAGTTGAGACACAGGTTAAATAAAACTTAGAAGTATAAATACCAATAATTAAATTTGTATATTGGCTTGTGGTATAAATGCTGATGATTTATTTATTTATTAATTTTTCTCTTTTTCTGGAAAGGAAGAAAGGAAGGAAGTGGAAAAAGGAAAAGAAAAAAAATTATTAGCCCTAAATATGAGATAGGAGACTGAGAAATTGGGATCATTTAAAATCCGGAAATGATAAAGATTAAATGTTAAATTTAAATATCAATGCGAAATTAAAGTTAAGAAAAACTTATTAGGTTATTGTCTAAAAAATGGAATGTCAAATTAATTAAGATATGTATAGACTGAAGATTATTTGGTTTTGCAAATTTTATTAATTTTCAAATAAACATATAATACAAATGTGGTGCATTTCATTAACAATATATTTTCAGAAATGATTGGCGGTCCCCCCCACCCTGCATCCACCCTCACTCCTTCCTACCTACTTCCCTCTTCCTTCCTTCCCCTCCAACCCACACCCTCTCCTCCTTCCTCCTTTCCAATTATCCTACACATCCCATCACCTTCTTTTCCACATCCTTCGGATGCAGTTTAGGGGTACTAGCCAATCATCTCCTCTTACATTATTTTTCTATAACATATAAATACACCAAATTTTATATAATTCTACCCCTTCATCCCCTTCCCCCCTCCCCCCCAGACTTCCCAGAACTGAATACAGGGATAATCACATAGCATCCCAAATCTAAATAAAACTACCCAGACATAATACAAACAAATATTAACATACTTTAACTCTAATATACAATAATAAACTTAAATATAATATATATATATATATTAATTATATTAAGTATATAGAAATAATAAAAAAGAAAAAAGTTTAATCAAAAGCTATATGATAATTATTCATTTCATACTTTCTCTGAATATAATCTATCCATCTTCTCCATACCAAAATGATTTTTTCTTGAGATTGATCCTTCAAATATGCGGAAATTTTAGCCATTTCTGCAAAATTTGACACCTTCAATCTCCAATCATCCATAGTCGGTAATACCTCCTTCTTCCAATTTTGAGCAACCAATAATCTTGCTGCTGTTATACAATACAACATCAAATTCATTTCCTTAAGGTCCAAATTTTCCATAATGCCCAATAAAAATAATTGCGGTGTAAATTTTATCTTTTTCTTAAAAATCTGTTGGATATTCCACCAAATCTTAATCCAGAAAGCCTTTACATTACTACATGTCCACCAAATATGATAATAAGTTGCATCTAAATTACCACATCTCCAACATTTTGGCTGCAAATTTGGATACATGCAAGACAATTTTGGGGGATCTAAATGCCATCTGTAAAACATTTTATAAAAGTTTTCCCTTAAATTCTGTGCTTGGGTGAACTTGACATTTCTTACCCAAACTACCTCCCATGTATCTAACATAATTGGTTCTTAGATATTTTGTGCCCATTTAATCATACAATCTTTAACTAATTCTGTTTCCGAATCAAATTCTATCAAAACACTATAAATTCTCCTAATATGAGCTCTACTTTGATCTTTAATCTGCTTTATCAAGTTCAGATCTTCCAAAATTAACCCAAGCTTTTGATCTATACGCCACCTCTCAACCAACTGACAATATAAAAACCAGGACTGGAGGATATTATCTTGTTTCAAGTCATCCAATAATTTAAATTGCCAGTCCTGTCCCCTTGAAATAAGTAAATCCTTATAAACAATCCCCTCCAATTTAACTCCCCTTGTAATTCCTTGTATTGCATGTTCCGGAATAGCCCAAATTGGTATTTTAAAACTTAATTTATGATAATACTTCTTCCAAACTCTCAAAAGTGCAATTCTTACAATATGAGACTTAAAAACTTGATCAACCTTCTTATCAAAAAATAGATAGGCATGCTATCCATAAAATAAATCCCAACCTTCAAGAATCAATATATCTCTATTAGTTAAATTAATCTAATCACTAATCCAAGTTAAAACCACCGCATCATAGTATAATTTTAAATTTGGGGCTTTAAGTCCCCCTCTTTCACGTGCATCTTGCATAATTTTAAATTTAACCCTCGGCTTTTTACCCTGCCAGATAAATCTATTGATACCTCTTCGCCATTCATCCAAATCTGAATCCTTTTTTTATAATAGGTATCATTTGAAACAAAAAAAGAAATTTAGGAAGAAGGTTCATTTTAACTGCTGAGATTCTCCCTAACAAAGATAACTGTAACTTTTTCCATTCCTCTAAGTCCTTTAGAGTTTTTGTCCATAACTTATCATAATTATTTTTATACAGTTTAACATTAGAGGCTGTAATATAAACACCCAAATATTTCACCTTTTTCACTATTTCAAAACCAGTTAAATTAGTTAAAGTCTCTTTATCTTTCGTAGACATGTTTTTAGATAATATTTTAGTCTTGTTATTGTTTACTTTAAATCCAGAAACTTTCCCATACTGAGTCAAAATCTGTGTCAAGTTTCTTACTGAGTCAGTCGGTTGAGATAAGGTAAAAACCAAATCATCAGCAAAAGCTCTCAACTTATAATCATTCTTGTCCAAAGTTATTCCTTTTATAACCGATGATTCACGAATCTTAATTAATAAAATCTCCAAAGTCAAAACAAATAATAGAGGTGATAATGGACATCCTTGCCTTCTCAATTTTAAATAAATCTGTCAATCCTCCATTTACTACTACTTGTGCTGATTGTAGTTAGTAAATAGCCTTAAGAGCTGATAGGAAACTATCCCCAAAATTCATTCTCTCCACCACTCGCAATAAAAATTGCCAATCCAATTTGTCAAACGCCTTTTCAGCATCCAGAAAGATGAAAGCCGCTGGAATTTGATTGTTTTTGTCCAGATATTCAAGCAAGTTCACAATTTGTCTAACATTGTTCTTCATGTATCTACCAGTTATAAATCCAGACTGATCCACATGAATAATCCGTTTCAATACTTGCATTAATCTATTAGCTAAAAGTTTTGCAAAAATCTTGTAATCCGTATTCAGTAAAGATATTGGCCTATAATTTTTAGGCTGAGTCAAGTCTTGATCCTCCTTCGGTATAAGTGATATAAAAGCACATCTCCACGATGGTGGTACTTCTGCTCCGGACAAAATACTATTAAAAAGAGATCTCAAAGGTTCTAACATTTCTTCCGATAACATTTTATAATATATTGCAGTTAACCCATCTGTACCAGGTGCTTTACCAACCTTTAATTGTTTAATTGCCTCTGTAATCTCATCCAAAACAATCAGACAGTTCATCATTTCTTGTTGTTCATCTGAAAGTCTAAGAAAATTCGCTTGCTGCAAGTATCTATCGATTTCAAAAGATTGTATATTCTCAGAGGCATATAATTTTGAAAAATATTCCACAAAAGCCTTTTTGATCAAATCTTGTTGAAAAACTTCTTTGCCATTATAATTTATTTTCTCTATAACTCTTTGTTTTTGTTTCTTTCGTAATTGATAAGCCAACCACCTTCCAGGTTTATTTGCATTGCAAAATGTATTATGTTTCATATATCTCAAATTAATTGCAATCTGATCAGCCATTAACATATTAAATTGTTCCTTCATCATTGCAATAGATACCTTTAAATTATTATCCACTGGACTTAAAGAAAAAGCTTTTTTTTAATTTTTATCTCCTGCTCCAAATCTCTACGTTTTTGTAACTGCTTTCGCCTATGGACAGTATTCATTGAAATTAGAGCACCTCTCATAAATGCCTTGCTAGCATCTCACACCATTGACATAGAGGTGCCCTTATTCATATTCAGCATAAAAAAGTCTTTTAGATGATCTTTAAGTATCTGCACGTTAGACTCATATTTTAATAAATTCTCATTTAATCTCCAAGTCCTTCTATTTCCGCCTTCAATTGAAAGTTCCATCCACACAGGGCTATGATCTGATAAAATCCTAGGAAAAATCTTCACTTTCTTAACCCTGGGGAGTAAGTCATTAGTTATCAAAATAAAATCAATTCTAGAATGAGAATGATGTCTATCTGAAAAATAAGTGAAATCACTTTATCCTATATTCCGATCTCGCCAAACGTCTCTTAACTCCAAATCCTCTTGCAATGCAAAAAAACTTCTAGGCAATTTAACTTGAGTCGACACTTTAGAAAAAGTCTTTTTATCTTTCATGGGATCTATAACACCATTCCAGTCTCCCATCATAATAACAGATTTATAATCCAATTGAGTTATCTTCTGATGAAAGAGTTTATAAAATTGTTTCTGCTGCTGATATTGATTAGGTGCATATAAACCAACAATAAGGCATTTTTTCCCATTCAATAAAAGTTCGATAAACACAAATCTTCCTTCTGTATCAAAGTCTATTAATTTTGGCAATAATTCTTTCTTAACATAAAGAACTACACCCGCTTTTTTCCTTTTTGCTGGAGCAATAAAATGAAGTCCCAATCTAGAATTAATCAAATACTTTTGATCTTTTAACGTAATATGCGTTTCTTGCAAACATATAATATCATTTTTATGTTGTTTCAAATAGTAAAATATTTTCTTCCTTTTTTTGTGGTGAATTCAAGCCATTAACATTCAATGTCATCAACTTAGCCATCTTTTGGCTTATGAAGCTTCTGGAGCATTCCTTGAATATCTGACATAACAGATCTCTTTGGCCTTGCCCCTCCCACCGGCTCTGAGGTATGTTTGGGGTGCACATTCTTTTTTTTTTGTTTTGTTCTTTTTCCTTGCATTTATAAGCTGCACGTGTCATTCTTTGCTCCTTTAGATCTTTTTCTACATCAATCAGTTGTTGACTCTGAGAATCTCCTGCAGATGGCGATATAGCTCCAGGCAATTCAACAAATAATTGTTCTTCCATTCCTTTGGCTCATGATGCAGATGGTGAATCAGCTTTCAGGACCGTTAAGTAGAATTCTTTAGCCTTTTGAACCGTATTTAGCCTGTAGCGAGTCCCTGCATGATTCACAATCATTCCAACAGGTATATCCCATCTAAAAGGCAACTGCTACTTTTTTAACTCCTGAGCCAAAAAAGCAAATTCCTTTCTTTTTCTTAAAATTTTTGGAGGTATTTCTTTTAGAAGTATAACGTCTTGGGCAGCAATCTGAAATCTCTGCTGGTAAAAAGCTTGTATAATCTCATTACAACGTGTTTTTCTAGAAAAATAAACAACAACATCTCTGGGTAATTTCCTCTGATGTGCAACCCATGAATTTACTCTATAAGCTTTCTCAATTTCTCCAAAGATAATTTCAGGATCGCACTCAAAAACCAGAGCCAAAGCCGCTGCTATTTCCTCCTTCAGTTTCTCCTGTAAATCTTCTTTTAAGCCTCTAATCCGCACAGCATACTCCATTTCTCTGTATTGTTACATTACAATATCATTATGAGCAATTTCCACACCTTCTTCTACTTTTTCCAATCTCTCCTCCATTCCTTCCATTTTCTCCACCACTTCATCCACCCGTCCCTCTATACGATCTACATGAGCTGCAAAGCCTTGAAAAATTTGTGACTTGTTCTCACACAATTCATCATTTTTCTTACTAAGAAGCTGTTCTGTTTCCAATCTCATTTGTTGTACTGTCTGCTTAGAAGCTTGTGCCAAAGCTTCCTGTAATTCTTTAGGAGTAATGAAGGGGGGGGAAGGTGGTGGAGATTTAGGTTTCTGTTGCGAGAATTGCACAACTGGGGAAGAAATAGCTGTTTTGGATACTGCAGAAGTTCCAATACGTTTAGAAGCCATTGTAGAAGCTCTTTAAATATAATCATGTATAATTCAGAGCAAAAAAACAGCAGATGTTTAACCAAACTTTCCTTGAATTTAAAAGTGTTTTTACAATGTATCAATCCACAACCGGAAGAAGAATGAAAGTTTTCCTTTGAAACAAAGAAATGGCTCACCCGCAGCCATTTTCTTCTCAAGTTAATTATAACAACTGAAGAGGGTGCCTTTAAATCTTCTGAGTTAAAGTCTTATTTCAATCAAAGTCCAATTCTCCTGGTCAGTTCTGTCTGTTGATAAGTTTACTCACGATTTGAAATCTCAATAAATATCAGAGGTGGAGACGACGTCTGGCTTCGCTAAAAAGCGAAGACATCCCGAGCCGCGGAGAAGCTTTGAGCTCCGGAGGAGTTCTCACCTTCATCCCCCCTGGAAGACTCCTGGGGGGGACTAGGGAACTCTACTCCTACTCAAAGAAAACTCGCCCTCTCTCCTTCTCCCGGAGAGAAAGCTCAAGCCACCAAACAGCTGATGTACGCTGTTTTGGCGGCTTTAACGCAGTCCCGGACGGGAGGCTAGCAAAAAGCCTCCATCGGCCATCATCCGTCGCCACCGGAACGGAGTCTAGACTGAAGATTATTGATGAATACTAGAAAGGTATTTTTTGTTTGATTGATAGAATAAGAATTGTATTGATCTGAATATGACAGTAACTCTTATGGGGGAAAGAGAGGGAATTAGTTGTTGTAATACTTTGAGATTTGTACTGATGATATTCCAATGTAATGGAATTACGATGCTCAACCACCACGATACTTTTCAAATATGTGAATGTAATATTGGAAAATTAATAAAAAACATGGGCACAAAAAAAGAGAAAAGAATCCCAGGGAAAACCTCTGGGTTACTGCAGCTGGTGGCAGACCCTTCTCAACCATGGGAAGAAATAGCTATGGACTTTATAGTAGACCTCCCTAGAAGTAGAGGAAATACTGTCATCTGGACTGTGATATACCTGTTCTTGAAGCAGGCTCATTTCATTGCTTGCAAAGGACTCCCATCTGCCTAACGACTGACCAAATTGTTCCTGAAACATATCTACTGGCTGCATGGAGCCCCTAAGCGAATAATTTTGGACAGGGGGTGCAATTCACAGCAAAGTTTTGGAGGAGTTTTCTTAAATTAATTGGATCATCTCAAGGTTTATCATCTGCTTTTCATCCAGCCACCAATGGAGCTGCAGAATCCGCTAACAAAATGGTGGAGCAATATCTTAGATGCTACATTTCCTACCAACAGACAAACTGGACTGATCTCCTCCCTTTCGCAGAGGTGCCATACAATAATTCTGTGCACAGCAGCACTGGCTACATGCCTTTCAGAGTAGCCACAGGAAAAGAGTTTGGTCCAATACCTGAATACTCTCAGGTGCCATCCATTTCCCAGACACTTGACAAATGGGTGAGGGGGTGGGAAGAAGTTTGAAGAAACACAAAAACTGCTTTAAAAAGACTTTTGAAACCTATAAAAATCAGGCTGATAAAAAGAGCGCTCCCCAAAGAACATTCCAAGTTGGGGAACATGTTTATCTGTCGACCAAATTACCCAGTAAGAAGTTAGGACCGAAATTCTTGGGGCCTTTTCCTATCATAAGGATCATCAATCCGGTCACCGTAGAACTAAAACTCCCTAGACTTTTAGGTAGAACTCACCCAGTCTTCCATTGCAGCTTGTTGAAACCTTATTGGGGCTCCACTTTAAGACCTTCCCCTAAGAAGGCACGTGGACCTCCCATAGTTGCAGTACAGACCCAGTATGAAGTGAAACGTATTCTTGACTCTAGAATTTTTAAAGGGAAATTGCAATACCTAGTACAATGGAAGGGATACCCATTGTCTGAAGCCACCTGGATGAAATCCAGTGAGGTGAAAGCTGACAGACTCATCAAAAGGTTTCATGCGAAACACCCCAACAAACCAAAAAATAGTCCTTAACATATGCTTTTGTTCACATTACAGGATCTGTCCTTTTTGTAAGGGGGGGCAGATGTCAATGCTGCTAACATCGGATGTTCTTGCTTGACAATATATGAAGATGCAGACATTTTCTATTTAACCTATGTATTACTTTTAGAGTTAAAATTAGATGGTGCTGGAAGGGAGGGGGAAGAATCTGCTTGGGGACTAGTTAGCCATAACAATATCTCAGTAGAGTATTCTTCAAGGTTGGTTGTAATAAGAGGAGATAATGGGAGGGAAAGTTCACACTTCAAAATAATTGGAGAATGTGATTTATGACTGTTAAATGAGTGAGTTATGCCTAGATACTGTGTGTTTGGGGGAGGAGAATTCAGATTTTGGCTTCTCTATGTACGTGCCGAAGCTATGTTGCAATTAAAGATTCTTTAAGGTAAACAATGCCTGAAAGTTCTTTGAAGAGCTTCTTCTTTCAGAACCATGACACAATGATAATAGGGGCAATTTTTTGGGATATAATATAGAAGTAGAGAAATGGCATTTTAGAATGAAAAGAAAAAGATGATTCGGAATTTTACGCGGTTTGGGAAAAATGGTATATTTGGATAGACAATAGAAACAAAAATTGGAAATATACATAAGGCTATTGTGGGTTAGATATCGAATGTACATAGTGTATATATTGTACAGAATGTTGATCCAAAGTATATAAAAATGACACAGTCTTCTGAATATGTACTGTATAAAGGATAATGATATTATGTAGCTTTATTAAAAATAAAGTTTGTTTGGAAAAAAAAAGAAGTAGAGAAAT
>NW_015387502.1:410979-413980 GCF_001527695.2 Protobothrops mucrosquamatus | reverse complement strand
TCATTGGGAAAGAAACTATAAATTGACAATGGTAACTTTGTATAAAGAAAACCTATATAATACGTTATATGGATGGCATCTTCCAACTGTCAGATTAGCAAAAATGTTTAAAAATTTGTCTAGTAAATGCTGGAAATGTAATTATGTGTTAGTTGGACAAAAATACATACTTGGTTAGAAAAAATGTTAGGAAAACATGTAGATTCTAAACCTGAACTTTTTTTATTAGGTATAACTCCAGAAAAAATGATAAACAAAGTGTATATTTAACATTACATGTATTAGCAGCAGTGAGGATTGTATTTGCACAGCACTGGAAAAATGAAAAAATACCATTGGATGAAGAGATAATCAAGAAAATACTGGACTGTGCTGAAATGGATAGACTTGCATTGAGAATCAAAGAAAAAGAAGACAGAGAATATTTTTAAACATGGAGCTTTATAAATGGCTGGAAAAACACGATAGAGAGTAAAAACTTAACTTTTATTACTAAGCAAAAAATTAACCCAGACAACAAGTTGTTCATTAAGCACTAATGAATTGTAATAATAGAAAATTAATAAAATACCTTTTTTAAAAAAAACACGAGAGAGAAATATCTCCCACCTCAATGGAAGTATCTCCCATCTCTCCATCTTAGTCAATAATTTTCTTTCAGGGTTAATACATACTATGGATTTAAAATACTTTGCAGAGAATCCCATGATTAATAATATCCATTTCTAATATACTGTAATTTTGTTATATTTGGCAAGTATTTAACTCTTTTTCATCCCTAGTGTAATAGTCAATCTATTTAGCATGATTAGTTTAACATCAAGAATCATTCTGAAGACTTGGGCTAAATGCAGCATATGAGGTGTCCATGCCACTCAAAGATTAAAAACTATGCAAGTTTCTCATGATTCAGAACTTGGAGGACACTTTGGATTTGTGAAGACTCTACACGTGATAAAAAGCCAGTTTTGGTGCCATAGTTGAAAAAGGACATTGAAAGTTATGTGGCCAGTTGCCCTACTTGCACTGCAGCAAAGTGAAGGCAAGGGAAAATCCCTAGTCTTTTGAAGCCAGTAGCGAGCCCTTCATCACCCTGGAGAGAGATTTCTATGGACTTTATTGTGGAACTGCTGAAGAGTTCAGGAAATATAGTTATCTGGGTTGTAACTGATTTATTCTCCAAGCAAGTCCATTTCATTCCCTGCCAAAAGAGCCCAATTGCTAAAACCTTAGCTAAAATGTTCCTCCAACACATTTACCGGTTGCATGGAGCCCCTCAGCACATAATTTCAGATAGGGGTGTACAGTTTACTTCTAAGTTCTGGAAGGCCTTTTTGAACCTATTAGGCACAGAACATGGCTTGAGTTCTAGTCATCATCCTCAAATAAATGGGGGAACAAAACAAATGAACTCAGTTCTAGACCAGTACCTTAGATGCTTCATCAATTACAAGCAAGACAATTGGATTGACCTCTTGCCCTTTGCTAAGGTGGCATATAACAATGCTGTTCACACCAGCACTGGGTACACCCCCTTTCAAGTTGCCATGGGACAGATGTTCAACCCTATGTCCAAATTACCTACCAGTGAGCTCACCATCCCTTCCCTTAAGGAAGGGATGAATCAGTTGCAAAATAGCTGGCCGATAGTCAGAAAAGCCATAGACAAACCCAGGGATGCTTATAAAGCTCAATCAGATAAAAAGAGAAGGGAACCCAAACCTTTTTGCATTGGGGACAAAGTCTATTTATCCACCAGGCTTCTGCAATCACTGCAACCCTCCAAGAAGTTAGGACCCAAGTTTGTAGGTCCCTTCCCAATCAAGCACATCATAAATCAAGTTACTGTGGAACTGGAACTCCCTAAGACTATAAGAAAGATTCCTTGTAGCTTGCTGAAGCCTGAGATAACCCCGCCTTTAAGGCCAAAAGCACCTCCTACATCACAGCCCATTATGGTGGAAGGTGAACAACACTTTGAGATTAAAGAAATCCTAGACTCACATAAGCATCATGGAGCTGTCCAATATTTGGTAGCCTGGAAAGAGTTGCCAGTTTCCCAAAATGAATGGGTTCACAAAAAGCATGTTAGTGCCTCAAAGCTCCTTAAATGCTCCCATGAATGCTATCCTGATAAACCTTGCTAACTGTCTATTTTTCTTTTCCCATTTTCTTATTTTCTCTCTCCTGCAGGTGGATCTTCCATTTTTTAGGGGGGCACCATTTCAGATCTTCATTTATTGTATGGGTTTTCTTTCTATGTTTGGGTCTGCCATTCTGTTGGGAGGGGGGAGGAGGATGCTTTCCGGTTCTGCTGTTGGGAGGGGGGATGCTGGTATGGGGTGTCAACAGAAAAAGGAATGTGCCCTGGGCCATCTGTCTTATCTCTGCACCAAGGGGAAGAGATCGAGAGGCCGAGAGGAAATCAAAATCCTAAGAATGGTGCCTGGGAACTATGCTTATCAATCTGGTTCCCATAACAACTTCACACCTGAGGACTGAATGAAATTAAATCAGACTTTTGGCCATTGGGGTAGGTCTGTTAGGGATGTTTCTCATGGGAAAATGCTAGATCTTGCTTTGCTTTCTTGCTGTCACTGTCTCTCATAAAAGTTCCTTTTGAGATAATTCATGTCTCAAGAGTTCTGCTTTCTTGGGAGGACTGGCTGAGGCAAGACCTTACAATAATTTTATTTTATATCACAATTATTATTTGTCATTTTGATTTGTTATCAGTTATTTAAGCTGTCATTTGGGGCTATGAGTTAACTTTTATTATTGTTGCTTTATTGTATTAGCGTTATTTACTGGATCCGTGCCCCTCCTGGCTGGTGCTGGCAGCTCGGGGGGGTGCACGAGCCTGGCTCCAGGGAATTGTAAACGCTTCTTTGAGGGAGGGTGCCTTCCCCACGGCCTTGAAGGAGGCGGTGGTAAGGCCCCTCCTTAAGAAGCCCTCCCTGGACCCAGATGTATTGGCTAATTATCGCCCGGTCTCCAACCT